>NW_009260080.1:1277485-1337993 GCF_000687185.1 Egretta garzetta
GACTCACACACTAATTGTTGCTTTAAAAAGTTACAAATACTGTAATAGCTTTTATTTGAAGAGCAGGAAAATAGCTATTCCTTGGTTTGATGCTTTGTGAATTGAAGGATAAGACCTTCTTCTCAGGTATCGAATCAGAGCAATGCATGCATTTGCATGCTCACGATGTGGGGGTACACAGAGCAGAAATCAGATTGTCTTGGGTAAGTATGGCTTTGAGTATGGCCACAGCTGGCTTGTCTTCACAGCCAAGTAAACAATATTTCAGGAAAAGAAAACAGTATCCGTGTTAAATGCGGGCAGATGTCAGGAGAGAGAGGCAGTGCAGGGGGGCAGCTGCTGTGCCCTCCCCTGGCATAGACCCTGTACTCCCCCCCCAGGAGGTGCTGGTGTCTGGGGCGGCGGGGGTGCAGGAGAAGACAAGCCCTTACCTGCAGCTGAGAAACCTGAAAAGTCTGGAAAACCACCATGCTCAAGATAATCTGCTGCTCAGAAGAGCTCATTATCTTAAATCCAGCACTGCCCATCCTGCTGCCGAGTTTGCTAGGGAGGCCATTCCAGCACACTGCTGCTTGGGGCAGGCAGATGCTCCATGGCTGTTGAGAGAAATCCTGGATGCCAGTGTGCTACAGAGGTGTGGAATAATTACTATGCAGTATAAGTGATGAACGGCTTTTGACAGATGGCCAAGTTGGAAATAAGAGCAAAATGTTGTTTTGGCTTGATTCAAACTATAACAGTTTAATTCTTCTGACTTCTCTATTACCAAAATGAGAAAAACCTAGGAGGGAAAAAAAACCAAAACAACCACCACAAAACTGAATTGATATTACTTTGATGAAAACCAAAATGTGTTTGATTTTAGTGAAGAGTTTTTTTTCCCCATTCCTCCCCTCTTTCTTTCTTTTTGATTAATGTTAGCTAAACTTTCTCTTAAAGCATGTAAGCCAGAGAGAAAATATTTTGTATCAAATGAAACAGTCTGATTTCTTCTAGTGGGTTTTTTTGGGTTGGTTTTTTTTTTTGTCCAGTTGCTATTAGTTTTTGCTAATTAAACTGCATCTAAAATCACAGACACTTTCTGTTACACAAAAGATGCAATTTTAGTGGCTTAGCAGCTTGAAACATTATATTTTATTCTACACAAGAGAATCACATATATGTCTCCCAAAGCAACCCCTAGCGTACTTGAAACACATGCCTTTTGCAGGGATAATACCTTTTGATAGCATTTCTCAGATACCACCAGTCTTCCTCTCCTTTCCCATAACACTTATCAGCCTCAGAGGACACATAAATATGCATTAAGAAATTTATGGCTATTTCACAATGTATTAAGGCAGCTATCCTCTTTTACTAAAAATCTTTCTTATACAGGGGGTCTAACAGTGTTTTCACACTTAAGCTTTCTATGTAGGGTTTAAGTGATTAGAGGTTCTTTGTTAGTCCGCTGTCTGGAAATGGTCCATCGGCAGTTAATCAGTGTTACATTGCACAGCCTACTTACAATATGCATAGAAATAGAAAATGTTTATAGCATTAACAGCTGTACTTGGCCCTATATTGTAGTTATTACCAAACAGAAAAAAAAAAATAAAAATAGAGCAGCAGAGTCACTCATGAAGCAATTAGGAAGAAATGGTTTCGTGGATTTGAGACACCTAATACCAGCAAGGAAGACTACTTAATCATAATATACTAATGTAATAAAGAATATATGATGCTGGGTGACAGGCAACAAAAAGTCTGCTTTTGGAAGATGGAAAGTGACTTTTTTCCCAGGTGTTCACTTTAAAGAAGCCTGGAAATTTGAGAAGCAGAAGACATCTGTACCTATGTGAACTATGGACAAAACACTATTCTAAGTTGGTTTTGGTGTGCCTGTTTTTCTCTTGAGCAAACAAAAACTAATAAGGGTAAGAATAGGAGTTAACATTACATCTCTGGGTCATACAACTTTAAAGTTGCTTGCTCTTATCTCTCTCCTAGTATTAATTTCCAAGTGGCTAAGACAAGTTTCAGAGGCTGGAAAATGAAGGTGGACGAAACCAAACAATAAAGCAATACAAAGTTTTCATTGCGGTGGAAAATTTAGTGAATATCACTCCTCACTGGAGGAATGATATGTTCTACCATGTTCTATGCTTACAAAAGTATTACCTCTCTTTTTAAAATACAGACATTAGCTGGAGGGAGAATATGCCTGGAGCACATGGTGATGCGGAGAATGAAAAGGGGCCTCTGCTCAGGTGCTGCCTGGTTGCTCTGCCTGCGCCCCCGGGTACCTGGCTGCCTCGGGACAGCGGCTCTGTCACCCACACCTCCGCCCTCTCAGAGGGCCCCGCCACCTGGGGTGATGTGAGCATCCCCAAGTGAAATGCTGCTGTCTGTGTTATATAAATAGCATACTTGCCTCACAGATGAAGTGATTATAAGGTCTCTTCTTACCATGAAAATCTATGAATCCAGTAATCTATACAGCACTGAGGCAATATTTCTTCGGGAGAAAGCTCTAGCATGTTAGCCTGCTCCCCTCGTTCCTGCGGGGCAGAGGCAGAACATTCTTTCTTTGCCATCTTTCACAGGATTTGAAGCTTTTGTGCCTGGTAGAAAGCCAAAGCTGAAATCCTGGGTTAATCCTGTTATCTGGTACACAGCCTAATGCACGCTTTGCAGAATTCACCTCCATGCTTTTCCCATACAGGAACAATTTCAAAGGTTTTAAATTGGAAGGCTAATACCAATCCTTATGTCCCTTCTTCTTCTTCCAAATTGCACTTGCTTTTGGAGTCTCCTACCTGTGCTGGGCAACAAAATTGACTTTCTAACTCTGCTAAAATAAACTTTTGGAATAAGATATATAGGTGTGCATGCAGAGTATCATAATAGCAGGTAAGAAAAGAAATCCAAATAAAATAATAATGAAATTGCACCAATTTAAATCCATAAATCCTGAAGCAATTTTGCTGCAGCATTCCAATAAGAATTCCAAGACAGACTAGACGCTTCACTGGTTTCCAGTGATGCTTTTTATGTGAACCAGAATTCACTGCTGCTCTTCCTACA
Source organism: Egretta garzetta (assembly GCF_000687185.1). Taxonomy (NCBI): domain Eukaryota; kingdom Metazoa; phylum Chordata; class Aves; order Pelecaniformes; family Ardeidae; genus Egretta; species Egretta garzetta. The sequence goes on from NW_009260080.1 coordinate 1,280,552, forward strand.
TGTACCTCCCACGGAGTTTCAGCAGAGTAGAAGTGTTTCAAAGAAAACATGCAGGGGGAGCAGCAGGCTTGTAACTGAAGGGTTAACTAGCTCGAGCGTCTGCTAGAGCTCTGTTGTTACTGGAAGGAAGTCAATTGTATAATTTGGTGGAGAGCAGATATCTAACTATTTTTAAGCACCCAAGTGCCACAAATAAGAACCTAGGTCCTTTATATAGTCAGTACATGTTCTAGCTTAAATCTGAAGGACTCTACCTTTATAGTCATACAATATTAATATTTCCCGTGTCCCCTTCTTTACCTACTGAATGGCATACGTTTGACTTAGATTGCATACAAAGAGGGTAGCCTTGGTGACCGCTGAAAACATGTACAGGAACAGAACCACTTTCTTCTTTCTTTCTTCTAAGTGAGCAGTACACCACTGACCAGCATAGTCAACCCAAAGCCTCTCGCTGTAAAAGATTCAGAATTATGCCCTCTTTTTCTCTCCCTAAGTATGGTGGGCAAGTAATCATAATTGCAAAGCGCCTAGATACTTAGAGAGCAGAGTAAACCACGGAGATATACAAAGCTAAAATAAATTTCTTGCTGTTGTGCCTTCTACTGAAGTAACTGAAAATTTGAGGGCTGCTACGCAAAGCAGCACATGCCAGCACGATAGAGGACAGCTGGAAGAAGAAATGCATAGTGCGAATTGTAATAACAATGGACAGGTGTATGAGAGATTTCTGAACTTGGGAACATGTCCCTGAAACTTGGCACCTGATGCTGTTTGCTCCTGGGCTGGCATCCAGCAGAGAGGGAGAGGGAGCGAAACTGCTGCGCAGCATTAGTCACACAGAGTGCACACTTTCAGATTCACTCGAAACCCAAGTGTACTAGTGAAAAATTTATAAATCACGCCAGAGCAGCTGCCAGACAAGAGAATATGATCACACTGTGTTTGCTGGAATATAAGGGATCTTTAAAAAAAGATAGAAGAGAAAGTCAGATTCACACTGAGGACAGTAAACAAAGGAAAAAGATCACAAAATCTGCTAAAAAATAAGGGTTTATTACTTGTGACATTCTTAATAGTAGTTAGATAATTATTTACTTAAGTATGTATTATTTGACATACAGGATAAAAATTGGGCATCTTTTCTATGCTAGCCACAGGGGCATCCTCAAAGTATAGCACAGAGGGACAGGTACCCCCAGAGTTCATATCTGCCTCTCTTAGTCCTACTGAGTAAGAGAGCGCCTATATGATTAGCTCAGACATACAAGGTTGAAGCCATATAAACAGAATGCCCAAACTGAAATAATGTCTAAAGGAACAGCATAGAAATGTACCATTAAGTAAAAAACATAAATGAAAAAAATAATGGTGTAGAAAGTCCCTTTTGTGTGTGTGTACTACTTCTTAGACACCAAGTATCCCCAGGCTGGATTGCATTCTCCTTTATTAAGCAGTGAGTGTTGAAATTATTAACATTTGGTATACTTCAAATCTGGCTCGGTGGACTATACCTACTGTTTTTAGACACCTACAGTTTACAAGTCTACATTAGAGTCAGTTTGTTCCAGGTTCCCTTTAGATTGAATAGAGTTACTTTTAGGATACCAATCATCTGATCAAAGGTAGAGGTGTGTATTACAGTGAGTTTTCTCAAACTCATGGGGTCAGGTGAATCCCACTCAAGGTATCTGTCTGTCTGAGACAGAGATTTCAGTCATTGTTAAGTGTTTTCAGACAACTACACCTATATTTAAAAATAGATTTTCTGGTTAAACAATCCAAACAAAAAGTGTCCTGAGGCATTTACAAGCGACTCCAGGATGAATCCTAACCTTTGAGTACTGAAAACTGAACTCTGCTTGTAATTACTGTGATCTTACAAAAGCCATATCCAATTGCACAGGGTTGTTTTCCTTCTGATAGCATCAGGAATTTTCTGATGAATAATATGATCCACCAAGCACTTTTTTGCACTAAGTTAAAAATCTTTTTCATCTCTGTCCCAGTGGTAATAAAAAAATCAATAAATACAAAAAAAACTTGAAAAGTATATTGTCATATATGCTATTCATTGAAATCTAAACAAAATTGTGTGGCTTGTTCAATCTCTCATACGCTTATGCGTCTCTGGGTAAATCTAAGGAAGGCTAGTATTCAGAGTATTATAGAAATGAGTAGAAATGACGCTTTGGGTACAGGCAAAGGTTGGCTGTACAATTCAAAATGCAAAGAGAGATTTAATGTCCTAATCAGGAAGATACTTAAACACATTTTCAATTTTGAATGCCCAAAAGAATTAAAGATGCGCCTAATGTTAAGCACAAGCTTAAACACCCTTCCTGACTGTCAGTGTTTTCTTGAGTTGAACATGAGCCTGAGTCTGGAAAAAAGAGAGTGTTGAACGTCAAAATTAAAAAAAAACCTTACACATATTTTATTTTGTTCTTCTTAGAGCACATGGAGTTTTCTGGGCTCCTGTCACACTTTTAAAAAAGAAACACTAGTAGAAAAGAAGCGATCCTAAACCACAACACAAAAATCCATACTGATAATATAAATGTTGAAGGATCTGTCCAAATAAATCAGCAAGATAGGGGATCACAGAGTTTTAATCTGTATGAAGTAATTGTGTAAACCCTCTTAAAGGGCAGTAACAACAACCTGGAGTATGGGATTGTTTTGATGGGAAAAAATGAAATGTCCAATATGCAGCAAAGCCTTTGCCATTTGTAAACACTAGGGAGGGATCCAGCAGTCTCACTTCTTTGTTAATCTCTGTTTCATTCTCTGTGACATTAATTATCTGTGTTTGACTGGCAGACATCTATTCCCAGGTTGGACAGTTTCCCCAGTAGTATATCAGGCACATGGTTTATACAGTAGTTATCAGGCAAAACTACAAGTATTTTGGACTGGACTGAAACAGAATCCTCTACACTGCAGCTGGGGAGAATGGCCCTACCTGGAGCCTCTGGCAGAAAGCACCAGGGGAAACTGGAGGTCAACCCGTAGGGTTTTAGAGTTGAGGCTGGGCCACTGCCTCACTGGCACTGCTTCTTGTAAGGCTTGTAAGGCTTGTCATCCATTGTTTCAGGTGGTTCCTGCTATAGTAATTCCTGTAACATGCAACTCAAATTCCAGGTTGCAACAATTTAAAGGTATTTCCATTACAATCTCCATCCCTGGTCTCTTTGGGCCAGGCTATAGTGTTTAACATTACAATGAACTCCTTGCCCCCTTGCCCCTGCTCTGACTTGGACTTATCCACAGCCATAGTCACTTGGAGGTGCACTTGTTCCAGTGTGACCTTCTCCATGGGCCACAACACCTTCAGACATATACCTGCTCCAGCATGGCCTTACCCACACCCACAGTTCTTTCAGAAGCAAACTTTCTCCAATATGGCCTTACCTATGGCTGCAGTCCCTCCAGCAAAGTACCCGCTCTGTTGGTGTCCCCAGTAGTATATCAGGCACATGGTTTATACAGTAGTTATCAGGCAAAACTACAAGTATTTTGGACTGGACTGAAACAGAATCCTCTACACTGCAGCTGGGGAGAATGGCCCTACCTGGAGCCTCTGGCAGAAAGCACCAGGGGAAACTGGAGGTCAACCCGTAGGGTTTTAGAGTTGAGGCTGGGCCACTGCCTCACTGGCACTGCTTCTTGTAAGGCTTGTAAGGCTTGTCATCCATTGTTTCAGGTGGTTCCTGCTATAGTAATTCCTGTAACATGCAACTCAAATTCCAGGTTGCAACAATTTAAAGGTATTTCCATTACAATCTCCATCCCTGGTCTCTTTGGGCCAGGCTATAGTGTTTAACATTACAATGAACTCCTTGCCCCCTTGCCCCTGCTCTGACTTGGACTTATCCACAGCCATAGTCACTTGGAGGTGCACTTGTTCCAGTGTGACCTTCTCCATGGGCCACAACACCTTCAGACATATACCTGCTCCAGCATGGCCTTACCCACACCCACAGTTCTTTCAGAAGCAAACTTTCTCCAATATGGCCTTACCTATGGCTGCAGTCCCTCCAGCAAAGTACCCGCTCTGTTGTGGGTTTATCCATGGCCACACACTTTGAAGTGATCCACCATGACCTCATGCAGAGCCATTGATGCTTCGAAGTATACCTGTTGCAGCATGGTCTTATCCACAGCCACAGATGCTTTGAGAGACGCTTCTCCAGTGTGTACTTATCCTTGGGCCACAATCCTTTCAGAGGAATACCTGCTGCAGCACAGATATAAGCACAGACACAGACGCTCTAGCATGGGCTTATCTATGGCCACAGACGCTTCAGGGTGTCCTGCTCCTGCATGGACTCATCCCCAGGTCACAGTCCCTTTGACTTGAGTTCACACTGGAGTTCCAGCCTGTCCAGTACAGTAGCACAGAAACAGCAGCGATGCCCTGGCCTTCTGCCAGCCCAGGCGCATCGCCATGGTGCTTATCAAAATGTTCCCAGGCACAGCAGAGTAAGATGATCAGCAGTACAACAGTACAGCAAGCAGCGAAAGCAAAAAGCAGCTGCTAACAAGCACTAGACTTGAATACACAGAAGGCAAGCAAGCCCTATGACAAGCACAGGAGCCTGCTGATTAATAGCTAAACAGCAATAACAGATATAATTTTGTTCTAGCACATTCCAGTCAAACCTGTCCTTATCTTGAACCCTTCAAGCCCCATGTTGGGTGCCAAGAAGGACTGTCATGGCTTAACCCCAGCTGGCAACTAAGGCCAACACAGCCGCTCGTTCACTCTTCCTCAGTGGGATGAAGGAGGAAGGATAAAAATGAGAAAGCTCATGGGTTAAGATAAAGACAGTTTAACAGATAAAGTAAAAGCTGTGCCTGCAAGCAAAGCAAAACAAGGCATTCATTCACTACTTCCCATGGGCAGGCAGGTGTTCAGCCATCTCCAGGAAAGCAGGGCTTTGTCACACAGTGCTTGGGAGACCAACGCCGTCACTCTGAACTACGCCCCTTCTTTCCCCCAGCTTTATATACCGAGCAGGACATCATATGGTATGGAATAGCCTTTTGGTCAGCTCTCCTGGCTATGCCCCCTACAGCTCCTTGTGCACCCCCAGCCTACTTGCTGGTGGGGTGAGAAGCAGAAAAGGCCTTGATTCTGTGTAAGCCTTGATCAGTAGTGACTAAGACATCCCTGTATTATCAACACTGTTTTCAGCACAAATCTGAAACATAACCCCATACTAGCTACCATGAAGAAAATTAACTCTACCCCAGTCAAAACCAGCACACCATGTGAGTCAAATATCACAGGAATTTGTGCAGAGTATGTTTACCCAGACATCTCAAGCTCTAGGAAATACTTGGTAGGAAAAAAGTTATAAAAAAATCCCAAACCCTTCATTTTATAAGTCCTTGTTATTTCACCTGTGAGCAGTCCACTACCAAGGCATTAACAAAAAGCTTTTTTTTCTTTCTCACCACCAGAGTACAATGCATCCCAAGACGTATTCATTATAAGAGTGCCAGATCCACAACTGTAAAGCACAATCATTGATCTCCAACTGACTGCTGGCTCATAAATATATGGATATCTATACATATACATGCATGTATACCTATGTACACATATATACGTACAATGATTGCAATTTTCATTATTATGCCTCTAACAAAAAAGAAAAACAAACCACAAAGTAATCATGAATAGAAAACTATCTGAAGGAGTGAAAATTAAACCTTGGCATTACAACTATCTGATGGTATTCATATTTGAGAGAGAAAAATGAATTAATACAAGCTTTGAAATCCATAGTGAGGCCATGCACACATGGACAGAGGGATGAAGCTCGAGGCACAAACCTGGAGCAAATCACACCGTGACAGCAGCATACAAAGGAGCAGGTTGCGCAGTTGAAAGCATGAAAGGGAAACATGCTGTGTCTGGAAAGGTAAGTATTTGAAAATACAACAAACATGGCCCTGATTCATTCTGAGTAAGTTTGTAGGTAAAAGGGTTAAATCGTTTACAGGAATTGTCTCATGTGTTCACAGTTTGACAACCACAGTTAACACTGTGGTGTACAGCTCTTCGTATGCTGACATTTTGCTCATCCAAACTCCTGGATCTTCTTCTGTGGACTGTTGTTTGCTCCAGAGATTATGTTGTAGACCCAGCATTTGAAATTGGTCTGCTTTCTCCTTAACTGTCCACAGTCTGTAAGTAAGTACTGTTGCTCTGGAAAGACATTATACCACTGTCATGTTGAATAGAATATTAAATATCATCCTAAATGACATTAAATCATCACTAAATAGACATTTCCCACTATGAATATAACCAAATGAGTTTTATTGTTCTGGCTAGAGCATATAAACTATGTCAGTTGTCTAATGAGGATAAAATGAAAAATTATTTAGACACTTGGCTGCTTCCTAGTGCTTTCTCCTGGTTTGACCAGTCTATTCCAGCAGTGTTTCTTCTCAGCAATTTCTGTGCTGTTCCATCCAGTGTTTAAAAGAAACACGTGTCTGGTGCATGGGGCACACATTGAGTGGAGTGGAAAGTTGCAGCAGCCATCGTGCAGGGAGCCAATGCCTTCCAGAAACATATATGTGTTTCTGGAGGTGGCTTTGTCTGTGGTGAGGTAAATTATTTAAAGCCTGGTTGTTTGACTACAGATATAAATAAACCTGGCAATTTCCCTGCATTGGACCAGTTCTGTGGCCCTGTAGCTCTTCATTTCTTAAAGGGATGAGTAGAAGTCTCTGGAAAGGTGTAGGGAACTGAGGAATTAGTGGCTATCCCACTAATAGATAAATTGCTTTCTAACACAAGTATTTGAAAGCTGAAATAGGATCGATTAATTCAGCTATGTGACTGCATGATAGGAGGGAAGAATCGCGGGCACACTTAAGGAACTCAAATTTATATAGATTCCCTTATATGAATCAGTCACACTGGCATACCAGTTAACAACAAATTCGTGGTTTGGCACTCATCTCTACACCCAAGTAGCCAAAATCAACTTCTTTTGTCAGACCTGGACAGAGCGTAGCTGAACATAAATAGTGGAAATAAATAGATGAAGAGCTAGGAAGTAATTCCAGCCAGATTCTAAAGGTGCAAAATAATCAAATGCACGGTTTACACAGAATTACATATTTCAGGTCTGGTTGTTCTCAGCTAATGTTAACTTAATTTCTCTCCACTGTGAAATAAAGTGAATACAGCTGAGACATCTGCTGCTGCAAAATCACAGGTGGTATTCACCTGCCAAAAAGAAGGCAGATGGTTGTGGCACCATAACTCTCTCAGTGCCTTCACCCAGTGAGGTTGTCTTCAAGCTAACTTAGGATCTTCTAGAACTGATGAATATTAGTGATTGTGAAAGTTATGTTCCTCTGATGACTCTCCCTGTCAGGTTTTGACATTGTGATGCTTTGCTCATAGATCACCAGAGGAACTGTGCTTGCTGACAGCTCCAAACTGCATAGAATCATAGAATCATAAAATGGTTTGGTTTGGAAGGGACCTTAAAGATTATCTAGTTTCAAACCCCCTGTCATGGGCAGGGACATCTTCCACTAGACCAGGTTGGCAAAGGAAGAATGGATATATTTTCCAGGGTTCAATGAAATATTTTAAATGCAGAACTGCTCCAAGGTAAAAATAGGTATCTGTAAACTACATCCATATTAGTTTTCAAGGAAAATTGCACAAAAAACATTACATCAAATGATACCTGCAGTGACAGAATTCATTGCAGAAATGCTGAGAGGTAGATAAAACCACAACTTATCAGCATAAAAAAATGTATTGATGAGTGTTTGAAACAAATGGAGATATTTTCCTCTGCTATAATAATGAAATGTAATATAATCAGCAAGCACAATCTTTTTTTTTCATACCTGTTTCTAAGGGTCCTTCATACAGATACCAAGCTCTCATGCTGCCTCACCCTCCTATCAAACAGATGGATCCTTTCACTTCCAGGAGTGTGAAAGAATGAGATTGTGTCTGAGAGCCAGATGGACATAAAGGCAGAGGCAACAGCAAAGGAATTGGTGTTGCACCTTACAGTTTCTTTTTTGTTTCCAAGACAGCATAAATGGCAAATCCAAGAAAAGGGGCAACTTTAGCAGAGGTTCAGCAAGGGTATCAGGTGAAAAAACCCTCCTCCTTTACATGGCTGCTCTCATGTACATTTTGTTCAGCTGGTGAAATTACTTACTTGTCCTCAAGTGAGGATTTGCCTGGAGGCTCTTCTGGGTACGCTTACACTATTGCTGAGTAAGCTCATGGCAATAAGATTATCATTAGCAGAATTTTTCCCATACTAACAGTTTGTCCTCTTATTTTCCCCATATGGTAACCTGATATCTGCACAGCTTTTCTGATCCCACTACAAAATGTTGTTTGCCAGCATATGTATGTTGGAATATGAGAACAGATTCCTCCATGCTAGACTAATACTTCTGAAATAAAAGAGTTCTGTTAGGTATTTCATACTGCTGTTAAGAAGACTGATCAACTGCAGACATAACTCTGTTTGGAAATGCTTCTTCACAGAGAAAATTATTAAGAGAAATAATACAAGGAGTGGAAGCTGATTTCAGAATTCCAAAAGATAAACACCAAATCTTTTCATTACTTAGAAATATAGTCCTATTTAAACATTGTTTCTCACTGCATGGTTTTGTTTGGGTTTTTTTCATATGCTTTTCGCATGGTATCTATTCAGCATGTGCTTTTTATGTAATCTGGCCTCTACAAACTTTGTAATGAATGGAGCCAAGTTCAATAACTTTCTCAGAAAATAAAACTTGATGGAGTATTTTATTAGAGATTTTCACTGTAATGGAAGCCTGGTGTGCTCCAGAGCACATGTACTCTGACATATGTAAATGATAAAGCATAAGAGAGATTACCAGCCACTAATTTTATGAAAGTCCACTGGCACCAAGTCTAAAAGCAGTACTGCTATCACCAAACTTCAAGGATAACAGCAGAATAAAACGAAACACACATTCTTTTGTTAGTAGAAACAACTTTTGTGATAAAGATGTCTTTTGAGATGAAAGATTGTTAAGGAGAAATGAGGGGAAAAGTTTTCATGGCCCAAGTTGAAAAATGCTGCTTAACAAGCTATGTTTTTGAAGAAGTTCAGGTATTGGCCAGGTACAAGTGCTCTGGGCAGCCATTCACAAAGAGGTTATAGCAAAATAGAACTAAAATTTGCTTCAGACTGATAGACAAATTTTAGCATTATAAAGACTTAGTAAGAAAGTATGCTTTGAGTAACACTTCTGACAGCAGGAGGACTTTATTCTTGGGTTTTGCCTTGGGTTTTGTTTAATTTTTGTTGCTTTCAACAGAATTGTTCATGTGAGTCTGTGTTATTCACATGCCTTGGAGTTACTGGTCTCACCTAGACTTTGCAATCAGCGACGCAGGTTCTGATACAGTCAACCGCTCACGTAACTGTGAACCTGAAAATTCATAAGCACATCAAAACATTTTACATAAAGCAGAGGATCTTCTGATATATTTATGGAGCTAAAAATGGAAACTGAGTCTCAATAATATCTCCCTGGAGACAGGTACTCTTATGTTTCAGAAAATCCTACTAGGTACCATTCTGCCCCTTTGAGTAACTAAACATGCCTGAACCATAGCTTAATATCAAGCAGATATGCTTTCAGGAATAGGTATGGCTTTTAGTTCACTCCTATTGGAAAGGGGTGAAAAATGCTAACAATCTGCTGAGGAATGGAGATGTAAATAAAGGCTCTTGGGTTCAATCATTTAAATGCATAATATGCAACTGATTACAAAAAAAAAGATGGTTGCTTAATATTTTAAATAATTTTTTATGTATTTCCGTTTCTAATGCTTTTTGTGACTGTGTTCCATCTTTAATTTTATTGAATTTCCTTATATTTTGCTAACAGTAGGTAGATGAGACTAGTGTTACCTTGCCTGGGAGGAGTTTGTAGAACATTATCCAGCGGTGGAGAGGACATTCTGTTTTTTCTAACTCACAAAGGAAGGGAAATGAGCACATTAGGTCCAATTTCAGCTATTCTGGATGAATGGTGTTTCTTTGCTGATTTCAAGGTTCCTTTTTTTAATGCCAGTTGCCATAGAAAACCTCATACATACTCATACACCACTGTATTTAAGAACTGTCCCTTCTTGACTACTAAAAATGACAATTGCTCACCCATAAAAAACAAACAAACAAATACCAACAAAAAACCAACTAAACAAACATCTTTCAACATACCTTGTTAGAAAAGCGTGTTGTGTTTTTTTAGTATTCTGGATCTGCAATTATGTTCCCAGTCTGCTTAAATGCTTGCAGTTTACTGCATGTAAAGCAGGTTAAAATCATATTGAAAATTAGGGAGAGCCTAAGTTTTAACTTCACAGGAATGTTTTTTTTAAGTGTTTTTCTCATGTTATAGTGAAATTAAAATAAACTCTGACAATTCACATAATTTCCAAAAGTGAAGATTTTTGTTTCCAGTTAGTCTATATTTTTAGTTTTGCTCACCACAGTGTCTGATTTTCTAGTTAATATTACATCTGTCAGTCTGGAAGTTGTCCTAAAAATGTGCTTGATAATCTGTGTGGAAACACTGTAACTTGACGTCCCAGAAGCTTTGTTGCATTGCCAGATATGAAGAGGTCTTTCAGCTTTCTCTTTTCTGTTGTGTGTGTGAAACTGGTGCAGGCATAGTTCTTGAGGAACAGGGTGTTCACCAGTTGGATTCCCATCTTCCCTGTCCCTGAATGAAGGTCTTTCTGAACCAAGATGCTTCCTTTTGTGGCTCAAAGAATCAATTCCTACAGCCACATCATTCTAGATACAAAAGAAAAATATAAATGGTTTTGATATGTGCTACAAAAGATGATTTGAAAAGTTCATGTAGCTCAACCTAGTTAATGTGATTCTCAAGGTAGATCTAAAATAACAGCACAGAAATATTTTATAGGACTTGATCAGCTGTTATTGACAGCATCCTATTTAGTTTTTTCTCTGTATCCTTATATATGCAGTGTTCTGTGGGACTTAATCAGTACCTATTGAAACCATTGAAAAAATACCTGTTACCATCAATATCCTATTACAAATTACTTTAAGATGTAATTAAATGTTTTCTGAATTAATAATAATACTCTGTTAATCATTACACAGGTCAATCATCCCTGTTTCTGCAAACTAATGCATGAATCTCAAAGCACTGCAAGCATGGCAGGCAGAAGAACTAACCATGATCAATAAACAGCAAATCACCCAGGATTCTCTAAATATTCCTAGTTAATTCAGCTCACAAAGTACTGAACAACAAAAACGGGGAAAAAAAAAGAGGTTATTTACATCTCAATCACAAACCCCTTCGCTAGTCTTTTTTCATTGTCAATAATGTTGCTCTTACATTGCTTTTAGCCATTATTGGCACTTGAGCATTTGCCTGAGTCTGGTCTGGTTTTCCTTTGTTTTAAAAAGATTAATACTGCCAAAATTCCCTTATGAAGCAAATAGATAACAACAGTCACTCATGATAAAGCTAACATGATCATTCACTTTTGAGGTATTTTAGGAGATTTCTGCTTACAAAAAGAGAATTCTTAATGGTGAACAAAACCATAAAAACCAGACATAAAACCTGTCATTTATCCAAAAATGTTCCACCTAAATCTACAGCCTTAACCAGTTCAGAAGCTATTTGCCCTCCCCACTGATACTCCTAATTTTTTCTTCCCCCAGGATTTAAAGCAAATAACTATGAAATCTTACTGAAATATCAATTTTTCCTTATTTCTGATGTTTGGAAGCAACTGAAATCTTGCAAGAAATTTTCTTTTTTTTTTTAATCTTTTTTGAGGAAGTAATAAGATAGAGGAGCAGTATTAAATTTCAGATGAATACTAGAGCATTTTTGCTACACGTCTGAAAAGCATCTTGGGACAACCTGTTTGAAATTTACCCTCTGTGGGGGGTCACAGAAATGTTGCTTTGAACCATAAAGGATAAAATACGTTGTCTAAAATGGATGATTCATATTTTCCTCTTTTTTCTTCCAACTCTAAAATCACTGCATCTCCCTTCTTATCTGCTCACATTTAAGTCTAGTATCTTGCCAGGCAGCTGTCACTTCTTACAGCTACTTTGAGAGAGCTGTGTCGGTACAGGACTGGGCACAAGCATGCTGTGATTTATAGCAGCAGCAGCCTGTTGGCAAAATTCATTTGACTTAACTTGCACCATCTAAAAGGTAGGACCCTCCTCCAGTCTTGTCCTCCAGGAGCCCATACTGTCTTTGGAGAGTAGCAGACATCTCTAGAAAGTGACTTGTCTAGTATTGAAGTAGGTATTATATAACTGGGAAAAAAACATTCCTTTTCCTTCAGCTGCAGTGAGAACACAGGCAGTTTTCCAAACCAGTCACGTTACTTTAACATGGCTGAAGTCTGATGGAATGCATACAGACTTTTTTCTTATTCAAATAGCTAAGTACTAACTGCTCTGAGTCAGAAATTAGATTATACCAGGAATGTTGGGGTGAATATCTCAGTTCAGAGCCTACTTGAATCGTATTAAAAACAAGACCTCACCGTGCATGGCTACGCAGGAGAGAGTAAAGTTGCCTTTGACTTCCCTGCATGGAAAGAAACATGATGACAGTGAGCTATGAGCAGACCAAAGCTCCTTTTCTTACAGAGGAAGGGGGAATTTTGTTTTCTTTTCCATATATTGAAGCAGCAATGTAGCCCATGAGGCCCTTCCATCTTCTTGACTGATGAGCCAAAAAAATGTTTCAGCTGTATTGATCTCCTTTATCTGCTAAATATGAGGATGTGGATCAGGGGAACATTGATGTGGGAACAACAAAGCATGAGGAATGAACAAGCCCTTCTCTGTATGCTTGTTAGCAAAAGGATGGAGCCAGAAGTGCTTATATGTTTATTGTACGCTTGTCCTTGTGCAAAATATGGAACAAAAGGGGAGCCAAAGTTTGTTATCCAATGTGCTCAGAGCTAAGTTATCAACCAGGTCCCAATATTTGGCTTATTCTGAAGGTTCAGGACAGACTTTACTGATTGGGTGCAATGTACACAAAGGACCAGAGCCAAGTCACAGAGCTGATTATGAGTCTGTTGACTTCATAAGGCAAAGAGGGAGTAGTGAGGTCTGCACAATGCATTCCTTATACAGCGCAGAGAGGTAAATCCACGTTAATTATTTCTGTCTTGCCGCCACACACCAGAACAGTCTGCTGCAAGTTCCTCTTTCTCTTCCCTCACACTTTCAAAAAATCCGCCACTGCTCTTCCTTTAAAGGCCCAAGGAGGTATTCCAGGGGTGATTCCGGTGGTCATCTATTACAGCCGGTAGCCTGCTATTTGCAATTAAGTACATCACTGATATTTTATGACCGCTTCTGCAGTTACTGTCAGATGAACAATATTTAATTGCTTGACTCACAAACTCTGTCTTGTCAACAAATACATGTTCTTAGGCCCCATTATGCTTCTAGTGGTGTTTGAAGCTTGCTTTCTTTTTTATTTGTTCTGCTGCTGGAAATCAGAGTTTACTGTAAGATGCCCAGTGTTCATGAGCAGTACAGTCATAAAGGAAGTTAAAAAGGTGATAACCAGAAAAAATTCTTGGCTGGTACATAGGTTATGGGCTTCATTTCCACTTAAAGAGACATTGTGTTCTTTCGTATTAAAAAAAAATAATCTGTTGGCCTGTGCAGGGCTTCCTCTGCCTCCATCATCTAAGGGTGATGGCAGACCTAAATGTAAAAATATATGCCATTACAGGTTTCTCTGAGTATCAGCCTACAGTTTAAAAAGTTTTAGAATATGACTAAGTTTAAGGGGTTGTACCTATGCTTATATTTTCTAAACTATGACAGTACTTGGCTTTAAGTACAGACTTAAAATTAGAATTTATATTTTTACAGTTGAGTTTTAAGCATAGCTTAAATGGTAAATGGAAAAGCCATCTTTGACAAGCTATTTGTGGCAAACAAGAGAACAGAGACCTTCAAGAGGTTTTCTAGTCCAGTGGCTACCCACTGATGAACCACAGAACATGAGAAATGGTCCACAAAAAAAAAAAAATTAAAAATACCCAAGCCCTCCTCATAGACTCAAGTAACCAAATGAAAGAAAATAGGAAAAGTAAAAATAATAAATGAAGGCTCAAATCTCAACTTTTTCTGCTTGTAAATGAAGGTGAATATGGAAGAAACATACAAGATACTTTATGGCTTTATGTGAAAAAAATGTTACATAGCTCTTAAATGTTTTTGAGAACATTTATGTGATACTTAGATTGACTGAATAAAGGCATCAAGCTGTGACCTTTTACTGCCTAACTTATCTTAAAGATCTCCAGTGATGACATTTCCACAAATTCTCTGAGCAGTCTGTGCCAGTGATTCTACATTTCCTAATAGACATAAGCTATACCTCTCACTGCAACTTGACTCCAAGCCTTTCTGTTCTGTGCCTCACAGATATGGAGAACAGGTTATTCCCCTCCCCTTTTGCAACAGCCAAAACTGAGCATGAGATTCAAATTACTCATGTGGCTAAAAATGTCCTTTTACCAGGATGTAATTACAAATCCTGATCTTGCATCTCATAAACCTAGTACCAGCATATCTCTTAGTGGGAATACAGAGGTGACAGAAGATGAAAGGTTTGAAACCTGATTAACCAGAAACTATACATTAAGAAATAAACAATCTGCTGCCTTTATACAAAGATTCATATTTGTCTGGAGAGAAATGGAAAGGTCTCAAATCTACTAATTTAAAACTTTTTTTAGTAACAGCACTGTGTTGCCTCTGGCAATATTCTTATGACTGTGTATATATTAATATATATTTTTATTTCAAATTACTTCCTCTTCCCTCTAATTGTGTCCTGCAGATTCTTATGCCAGGTAATTGCTTCTCTAGACTCTTAAAAAAGTGTCAGGTTTTGCCTAAATATATGTTTAATTGTAACTTTTCGGAAACCTTGCTTGTTACTGAAAAATTAATCAGTAGAATCAGGGAACTAATTTTAATGATGATTGCTATTTTAATGGGGGAATATTTTTAGCTAAATCTAAAATGCAAAAAGGCTTTATGGTTTTGTGGAACTTTAAGTGAGTACAAAACTGTAATACATCTACCAAGCACAGATAACGCATTATCTTAATTCAAATTATGAAGGTATTTATAGAACAGACCAGCAAGTGGCAGTACATGTTGTGCATAAATCATGAATGATAAGACTAAAATCTTCAAAATGAAACTAAATAGACAGTCAAACAAGCTTTCATGTACAGTCTTATTCATTTTAACTGCCCTGCCAAGAATTGTAAATGCTTCATTCCACATGACCTTATTTATTTTCCTGGAAATAATAAGTATCTCTCAATTTTAGGAAAGATAGGAAACAACTCTCCTGTAACTGCTGGGATACATTTGTGTCTCAGTTAATCAAAATGTATGTACTGTAAGCCTAATGTTGGCTCAGAGTGGAAAATGGAATTTTCCAGAGACTGTAGTGTTATGAATTGCCATGACTCATAACATATTCCAATAAATAATCACTGCCTATGGGTAGCGTATTGTAACGGATGCAGAATGCCTACTCCAATGGTCTTTGACCCTGGTATCTTTTATGTGAACTCCATTTTATGCAGTTTATTTTCATAGTTGAAATGTTAGATGAAACCATAATATTTACTATTACAGATTTGTTCAAAGTCAGTGTAATATATTGCTAGGCAACATCCGTCAAGGAAAAAAAAAAAAAAACCAAGAAAAAAACGTTGCCTTCATTCAGTGAGTTAGCTAAGAGAACAAATATTAAATGTGTGTGTTTTGATAATATACTAGTTTGAAAGCCTTAGTTATACTGGTAAAGTGTTATAAATGGAAGTATGCTTTTCTTCTCCAGAAATATTTAGATGAATGTACTGTGTGACTGTAATAACTCATACCCTCTGAGGTGAAAATAATCTCCATACCCTACAGACAGACACAGAGAGAAATAACAGAGAGAACCATCGGTATTTTTCAAGAGCAGATCATCTCTGACCCAGAGATGCCACTACTATGGGTGAAGGAGGAATATTTGTCCTGGGGCTCCTTTAACCCCTTCCCTGCCAGAGTGCTAAATACTGCTACATGTGAATCTGAGTGCTGGCACATTTATACATTATGTGTTGAATGAGATTGGCAACCTTTACCATGTAGCTTTCACGGAGGGGCACAGAAATTGCCTTTTGCATCCTTGTGCCTGGGCTTGCTAAGGATGATGGCTCCACTTATTTCCTGTGTAAAATAAGGCTCTTCAAGAAACGGGCTGTGGCATTTGTTAGTGAAATGCAGTTCAAGTTGACTGACAAAATGTGAACTACATTGTTTGGATTTCAGAAAAATTTTCTGCATGGTTACATTTGCAAATGGGCCAGAAGCAGTGGGTGATGGTGGTCTCTGATGCAGCAGTCCAGGATGGAAAGAATACATTCACGTGCAGGAGAGCTAAGATTCAGTCCCTTTTCTGACTGATAGGTTTTATTTCTCTCCTTTCCCCCAGAACTGTCTCTCCTTGGTGTGCTTTAGCCTATTTTTAGGTGTGTTCTCAGGTTCTCCTTCTAAGGATATTCACCTTTTCTTGGAATGACTTTTGAGAAAGCAGAAAGAAGTACCACAGCTTTTCATCTGACAAATTGAAATCATTAGGCTGAGAGGGTCATACTTACTTGCTCTCTGAATAAATATATATCCCATGCAAAATGAAATATACCCAGAGGGACAAAACAAGAGACATTCACCTGCATGTACATAAGTGTACTGAGCATATGCATTTTCTCTGTGCACTTAGAGATTTAAATCTCTGTTTCACAAGCTCTTAGTAGAAGATTCCAAGAACTAGATGTTGGGAGTGGGATTTGGAAGAAATATTGCTTGCTGACTTCTACTGGAAGTATTCCACTTAGTGACAAAAAATACATAAACAATACCTGAAGACAAGCTTATGAACTACAAAGCATAAAATATAGGCGTAGGACAACAATGTTTTATACTGAGTCTTTCCCAGCTGGCTGAGAAGCTAAAGCCATGTTTTGTAACTGTAAAGCCCCATTGCATGCACAAGAGACAGGTAAAATACCTAATCTACGAAAAAAGCTCGGTTTTCCCATTTGGCTCGTATTTCCAATTTGTTATATGAGCTCTGTAATCAAAGGACTGTTATACAAAAGGTTGGCAGTATCATGCAGTTAGGTGCATTGAGAGTATTTCTAATAACATAGATTCTTCAAAGACTTTATTTAAAATCAAACCCAAGGAAGAGGTCTAGATGAACCGACCAAGCATAAAGTAGAATTTTATTTATTTACAGGCATATTTATATCCATATTTGGTTGTTACTCCATTGCAGATACTAAGGAAGTTAGGAAGGGTTTGGGTTTTATTTGGCTACGTCTTCTGAATGTGGGTCTCTAAATGCTCTCTCAGTTGCACTTCTGTTGCTTAAGCCCTGTGCTAGATCTTTGCCTAGGAACATTCTCAAATTGAAGTTTAGTGCTATATCAGCCAACTCCTGAAGAAATGACCCTTCTTTTCTGGGGACTGTGTAGACATGCACCTATCCCCACTGAGGACTTCGGCTAAAAGATAGCATCTAGTCTGCAATGACTATATGGTTATAAAATGCCAATGTAAATAAGAATCAGACAAAAGTAATGCAACTCTGCCTAGGGGCTTATCATAGCCCTAGCTACAAACCACTGGATAATCAGTTACCATGGCTGTAACGTCATAGTGAGGATTCCAGTCTTTCAGAACAGAAGATTTACAGCACCATATAAATTCTTCTGCACTTGCTATTGCTTTTGTTTCCTATTACAGAGGGAAGGGAATCCCCTGAGTGTGTGGTATATGGCAATGTTTATTTTGGAATACACTGCAGACGGTATATCCAGGTGGTGTTTTGTGATTCAAAGCTGAGGTCAATAAAAAGTGATGGAAAATGTTAGCAAAGTCTTGGCCAGATTCTCTCTGTGCCTTTAGGAACCTGAATAAGACTTTCCTACTGGTACAATATCTTCTTTGTTCTTCCTTGCCCAGCCTCTACCCACCCTCTTATTACATGGCAAAGGAAGATTAATAAGGAGAACATAACCTCCAGTTATTTTCCTCTGAAGCAATGGGGTAATAGGGATTAAAAAACAAATAAAGTGGAAGGGAGTGAAGTAGAAGTGGAACAACTAAATGATGCAAGTTTAGTTTATCTTTTAAGATTCCTTACACAAGAAAAAGGGAGATGGGCTAAAATGTACAAAACATACAAAAATGCAGGATCAACAATAAACAATACACATAACACATCCAGAATTTAAACTTTCTGACAGCAATGACAATGGTATGTGATTACATTTAACCTCTGGGTTTTTTCAGTTCAAAACAAAATGTGCCTTTCTGTTCAAGTTTGAATTCCCCCAGTACTGTAAATTGGTGGACAAGCAAGAAAAATGTTAATCTGAGTATGCTTTCATGAATGAGAGCACCAGCAACAATCTACTATTATACCAGGAAAAATAGGAAGCCAAAACCACAATTGCAAAAGCTAACAGACCTCCATGAACAGCTCCCGGAACCTGTGTTGTTCTTATTCTTGCAGTATGTAACAACTGTTGTATGAGCTCTCAATAGGTCATAATCTGAAACTTTTTCATCAAGTACATTCAGCAAAAAAATCTATGAATGCAAAGTAAAATCACAATCAGCTGAACTACATAATATTTTAGGTCAATATACCAATATTGTAGTAGAGTCTGCCATTTTCAACTGAAAGAAAAATAGAGGCCTAGGAACAGTAAATTGCTGAAGGACAGGAAAAAAGTTATTCTGAGCCTCTAAATATAGAAATCTCTCCTGTGCTTTTTTATAAAATATATGACCAGCTGCAAGAGCCATCCAGATCAGCACATTTTTTTATGATGTCTTGTTGACCTTTTCCCTTATATTGAACAGAAGTCCCAAAGCAGAAGGGAGCTGTTTCCTTGCACATCTTTAATAAAACTGGAGGAAAAAACCCACAAATAAGTAATGATTAAAACCAAGTAATAGTTCAAAACAATTAATTACTGATATATGTAAATCCCTAAATTAAATTGCAAAAAAAAATTTTATTAGCTGTTGTCACACTATCTCTCTCTTTGTTTGTGAGAATAAAGATTTATTGAATTAACATATTAGTTGCAGTTCACATATATATTTTTATTTGTCTTTGCTCGTGTTGTGGAAGAAGATATGTTCTTAGCTGAGAATGGACATCACAGTAAGAACAAATAAGAAGAAGTGGAAGAATAAATTCATGAAGAGATGATCATATGTAAGGGCTTCAGCAAAAGCACTTTTGTGATAATCCAAACCTTTCAAACATTTTGTTCTATATTACCACTTTTTATTCATGTTGGTTGGTTGTTCTATATAATGTTGATTCATATTCAAGTTTATGAATTATACCATTGGAGCAAGTGTATCCAAATCAGAGTTCAAAACCTTCATTTAGAAGAAGATGCCATTTAAGAGCTAACTTAAAGCAGGTACTTAAACTCTCATGTGTTTTGAAAAACTGATTTTTTTTACAATCTTGGATTTAAACAAACATAAAACATTTATTGTTTTACTAAACACTTTTCTGATTGTTCAGAGACATCAAAACATTTCATTCTCAGTGTTCTGCACAAATAAGCTGGATATATTGAAGTCAGCTGTATAGGATACTTAAAGTAACTTAGATCTGGTTATGATTAACTTTGGAAAATATAGCTGCTGACAGGATTTTAAAGAAGAGAAACAGCAATTAAAAAAGAAAATATGTATAATGTTCACAGTTAATTCACCTCTTCTTGTACCTTGTAACAATGAGGTTGAGCTACCAACAACTAGTAAAGAAGTCTAGTGACCTATCTCTAGGAGTACTGAATACCACTGAAAATCTGACCATTTGTTTAATGCCCTGTGTAACCTGTTTCAAGAGCTTCTAAAAGATTGCTATACTTATTTCAGAGGCGTGTTAAAGGCCTCATAGCAAAGAAAGATTCCCATGTCCATTAAAGATATGCATATACAACATTGAAGACTACCTACCTTCAGGTCAGTAGAAGACATATTCCATTATTGTATATTTCTACAGCATTTTCAAGAACCTCCAAAGTAACCAAGAGCTTTCCCAGCCTGCACTCATAGAGGTGTTTGAGTCTAGATTTATGGGGTTTAGAGACTTACTTTTGACAAGCACATCCCATCTGTGACCACAGCTGTTGTCTTTACTCTCAAAGGAGAGCAGAAGAAGAATTGCAGCAGCATAAGTAACATCCAAAATCCAGGAAATCACAGGCTTTCCTCTCCATAGACCTATGTAACTGGGCAAGCTCTACTCTCTAAGACTTCAGCAAGTTCCCAGAATACTGGATTTGGTGCATCTGAGTGACTGGGTACTTGGCTCTGTTTGTTTTCTCCTAGCATATGCCAGGCTAATTTATAAAGTTTATTTATATGTATGTATATTTATATGCATACATTTGTACATTTAAGAATTTCAGGAAATGTGTTTTTTAATCTAGAAGTTAAAACTAATGCTACAGTCATATATTAAGACACATCAATTTTTAAAGTCTCTATTTCCTTCTCTCTCAAGGCTGTACATTCCAAAGAAAATGGCATCTGCATACCCTAATAGAAAAAATCGAATATATGCATATAAGACATACACATTTTGTAATAAAAACATGATTCGTCACAAAATGCACGAGAAATTAAGAAGTCAGCAGAGATGAGCTATAAAACATCACATGTGCTAGAGAAGGACTAAAAGGTCACTGAAACAAGGAAAAAGAAGTTAAAGCATGGTAAGAAAAGCAAAAAGAGAAAAAGATAATTACATAAGTGGTTAAAATAAATAATAGGAAATACTTCAAGTATAAGAAGAACAAGAAGTCAACAAATGAGAACCTAGTGCTTCTAAGAGACAGCAAAGGTAATTTATTAAAGAGAATATTCAGTTTAGACCAAGATTAACCATGTTCTTAATTGTTCACAAGGAGGATGGAGAGATGATACCAGAAGCCAACAGATTATTGCCCAAGGGAGGAAGAAGATATACATGCATGTTGTAGTAATGATTTTTCTCCAGGTCAGTAGTGGCTTTTTCAGAAAACTGTAAGAAGAGTAAAAGAGACAAATACAACCATTGCCTACCATGGACAGAAGTCACACAACTGTGTTAGTACCCACTTGAACTTGGAAAAATTTATGCTGTGTTTAAAATGTTAACTTATGAAGTATATCAGACTGTAATGCTTCTTAATTATAAAGAGAGTTTTGTCCCCATGTATTCAAAATGGAAGGGGAATTCCATTTAGGTCTCTACAAATTTGTCTATCCTTATAAGCATTAATTTCTGTGAATATTATAAACATATCTTCTCAGTGGGTAGTAGACATAAAATAGAAAAAAATTCTTCTTTTTTTGTCAAATGCCAAAGGAGTTTTCTTAATTAAATCCCATTATGTGATTATACAGGGGATACAGGGACTGAAGCAGACATACATATTATTTTAATATATTAAGACTTCTGGACATATACTATCTTATTGGATTTCTTTTGCATAATAAGAGTACCCTGAATTTCTGCAGACACTCCAGTAATGTTCTTTGTTTATCTGGGATGTTACTTAAAGCAACTGGCATGTTTCTGTATTCTGTGGGAATTTAAAAAATAGAAACCAAAGCATGATCAGGTACTTGAAAGTTTACCTCAGATCTTGTTCTCAGGGGTACATACACAATTGTTCAAACTGAACATGCGTATCAAGCAGGAGCCCACGGAAATGCTAATATAGGTATTTCAATACTTGGAAAATGTAGTAAAAAATCTGCGTAATGGTACATTGACAATTATTTGTGGAAATGCCAACAAAGAGATGAATCCAGATTAGTGTGAACTGGGTTCTTGCCTCTTTTTGGAAAAACATTGCAAAAAAATTTAATTCTGTGGTGAAGGCATAAAAATATACTGAAATAATTGCAGAAAAATAATCAAGCACATTATGGTTATATGAAATAGAGGAGAAATTGAAGCCCATTTTAGATTGGTACATTACAGTACCGATCCAAACTCTTATTCACCATATACTGTGTCAGTTGCAAACTTCCATTAATGTCAGCGGAGCAAGATAAAACTCCTGAAGCTTAAACACTTCAGTCAATATGTTGCTAGTGATCTATTTGTGCGGATAGCAAACGAGCTTAGATGAGGTGACCACTGAAAAGCCCTGTTATCACCTCTCATCTTTTTCACTCTATAAACCAATGTCATGTGAACAAAGAGTCATCCATAAACTGGAAAAATTTATGAAAAGAGGAACAGGGAAATCAATAAAAATGTAAGAAGGCAATAAAAATCAAAATTGCTTAGAAAAGGAAAGGCTGGGGTGATATAGTAAATACCTTAAGCACATCAATAAAATGAAATGTATACTTCAAAATAAGAATGAGAATAAAATAAAATATAAGATTAAAGACATATTTCAAAATAAATATTTGAAAACTAAAAGCGTTCCTGTATTTTCTGTCAGGCCCCTAAAAAATGACATTGACTAAATTTAGTGCAACTTTAATCCACCCAAAATGTATTTTGTTTTTTGTTTGAGGAGTGAGTTTGTTGTTTTGGTCTTGAGATGTCTGTTTCTCTGTTGTCTTGTTTGTTTTTATTTGCTTTTGGCATTTGGATTTCTTTGCAACATTGTGTCTGTAAAAACTGACATTAAAAAATAAAAGCTGAGTTTCATTTACAATTTAATAGTGCCAGAATCTGGGGTTTCAGGAAAATGACAACACTACAATTAAATGCTAGGGCCTGTGGAAGTCAACACAAAAGTTTTGACTTCACTGCAAGTACTGTTAAGTTTGTGGGAAAAGCACAAGACCTGGTAATATCAAAGTGCCTGAGTAGTCTTTAACAATTTTGGTTAGCAAAGTTCTCAGTTTAAAATTGCAGATCCTAAAAGTAAGCTTGCAGATACATAGTGCTGAAACTGTTGTTGGGCATTTCAGCCTTTCTCAACATTAGCTGGGTTAGGAACAGAAGTCACTTGCATGAGGGCATATCCTCCTTTTTGCTGTATTTGGTGTTTGATATTGGGAATATTGTCAGGAAGGCTTTTCCTCCACACAGCAGACAGGCTGTGCTTTAGCAGAGGGAGCCATTGGCTTTCATCAGGTTAAGGCACTAGGATGGGGTTTGGAAGAACTGGGAATATTTCTGAGGCAGACTGTTGGGGAATTGAGCACAAAAGCAAAGCTCTCTACAGCAACATGAAATGCTAAATGACTGCACCTGATCTTACAATGAAGAGCTAAACGGTTTCTGTGTCCAATCTGGTTTGTTTAAACCAAGAGGCGTACGCATCTAGCGCAAGCACAGGGTAGAGACAACCTGTCTTCAGATTTGGCAAAGGTCTTCTGAAACAACTTACACAACTTCTTTGTTATCCATCTTTTGTTGCTATTTCTTCTTATAAAGTACTGAGGTCAAGGACCACTGAATGCCATTTGGTATTCAAGACACAAGTATAAAATGAAAAGAAAAAAAAATGTAATGGCAATGATCATAATAGTCTATTCACAGTGTTTTAATAAAGCCAGACATCTAACTGGGTAAGGTTTATTAGTGTCTCATTAGCAAATATCATTAGCTTGTGGCACAGATTTCCTTAAAAGATATTGTATACCATATCATTATCAGGAAGGTTCATGACCAGTGGGATTTATGTATTTCACAAAAGGCCAGAACTGACAAAAATCTGTTTTCTTATCCTTTACCAGCTGAGATGTTAAATGAAAATAGTGAAGATATAACCACTTTTCAGAGAGAATCAGATCTAAATCAATTTCAGGAAGAGAAAATATATGTGTCTTGAAGACCAACATACCAAGACAAATTTTTGAATGTTTAGAAAATACGCAGTTTAGATATTTGCTGGAGAGAGACAAATTATATAGTCTAGATGTATTGACATGAAGACAGACTAAGTGACAAATTATGATGGTCTCAACAGGAATGTCTGTGAACCTCTGGCATTATGACACCTACTGTATGAGATTTAAGATATATGTATAGACACACACACACACACACACACATATATGTATTTTTTAAGGGGACAGAAAGGGAAGCCTAAGATGTAAGTCTAGAAGAATTAGGCTTAAATTATTAAGCAAAGCCTCAGATACCACAAAAATAAACAGTTGTGT
The DNA here is from genome assembly GCF_000687185.1 of Egretta garzetta. Lineage (NCBI taxonomy): Eukaryota > Metazoa > Chordata > Aves > Pelecaniformes > Ardeidae > Egretta > Egretta garzetta. Next base: position 1,304,881 of record NW_009260080.1, read on the forward strand.
ATTGCAGTAACATTTTCAAATTAGATATATACAAAGCAATAACGAACCAAAGTCACCAAAGAGCCTTTAATTGTACCCATCTAAGAGGAACTTCAAAAAGGTTAAATGTGAATACAGTATGTCTAGTGTGTCCTTGAAATTAAACAAGAAAATCCTGTTCTTGAAGCTATATCTGGCAAAATTCTCAATAATGCAGCATAGGAAGCAGTCCTCCACAGGTGCAGACACACACACAAAAATAGGTCATTTATACCTCTATGTGATGCACAAAACCCAACAAAACATATTATTTAAAAAAATTGCACTTAAGGCAATATTCACAAAGGCAAGGTGTTTCAGTGCCTTTCTAAAAAAAATGGTGACAAGTTATTTGCTGATGGCAGGGACTGAGATAGTGGTCTGTCATCTAGGAAAGGAACATTTGCAAGTGTCCTTGTCCCTCTGGAATTGTTGTTTTTCCTCCTGAGTATATTGGTGGTGGAGCTGGGGGCAAGGGGAACTCTCATACCTGTTCATATCAGTTGAAAGCCAAAACTCTAAAGGATTTCAACCATGAAAATTAGGAAATGCCATGCACCACACACAAGTGATTTCATACTGGAGGCTGGTCTTGCTTTTCACTTTTACTGTGAACTGTATGGCCATAGGCAATGAGTCCTTGCTGCTATTGAACATCGAGTCAAGATAATAGACACAATCTAAGACACAATTTATCTAAAAGTAAATTCCTAAAATGCATTAGATTAATCATGCCTTACAACCAAACTTACTGTAAAACCAGCTTACAGTGTAGTCATCTGCTTGTAAGTGTGTAAAACTAGGTTAGAAGAATCCATTTTGGCAGCAATTATTGAGGCATGTCTTGATTCCTTAGCTAGGTACCCTCAATAAATGATTATTTATGTGATGAACTTCTTGGCCTTTTTCCTTCTCTCTTGGATTTGCTTTTAAATAAAAGCTGGACACGGGTCACTTCTATTTATCAAGAGCACATGCAAAGTTCCAGCAGTTATATTCTTTCCTGGAAAGGCGAGATATATGGGAAAGTTTATTACTATTTCTTATTGGAACATATTTTTTCAGCTGTAATTTGCCTTCCTTCTTCTGTCACCTTAACAAGAGAGGCTGTGAAAAGCGTCGCTGTTCTACATCCTAGTGAGCTGGATATGACAAGATCCCTCTGAGCGCTCTCCAGTCACTGCATGTGGGGATTCTGCCAGCCCTCAGAGCTCATAGAAATGATGTACTACTACCTGCTCTGGGTATCAAAACTAGCCATCAGTCATGCAGTAGCCAAAATCTGAACTGGATACTTCCGAAGAGGGAAAGGAGAAATGCCATTCATAACACTTCTCAGTAGTTATCCTGATGCTAATGTATTTTAAAGTTGAATTGTCTTTGTCTTCACCTTCATGAGGGGTGAAAGTCTGAATTCCAAAAACTCTGTATTGGCAGACCCATATTTGTATCATTTTGTTTTAAGTATTTGATAATTTTGTGCAAAATACAAAGTTATGGCTGGCTCTGCCCTCATTTGAAACAATATTCCATAGCAAATGAGCTTTTTAAGTTAGAAAGGATGTTATAAAGAATTTGGCAGTGAAGTGAGGACTTGATAGACTTGTGAAACCCATAAAAACAGCATACACATTTCTTTAAAATTAGGATACTATTTCCCTGCTTCACAGGAGTACTCTAAAAATAATCACTTGATAGTGTAAGGTGATGAGAAACTTCACAGAAACCCAACCAATATGTGGAATTATCCCTTAATTTTAGAGTATTGTTCCTAAAATCAAGATCAGGCCTGTTAAGTTGCCTCTCTTATTGTTGCTTTTATGAGAGTTTAATTTTGGCAAGCATTCCTTACCTGAGGGATAGCTTTTTAAAACATGATTGTCCCTCTCTGATTATTAAGACCACAGTTCACTTTCAGCCAGGATGATTATTGAAAAAGGTTTGTTTAATTTCCTGCCTCTAAGCTGTCCACACGGATTAAAAAAAAAAAAAAAAAAAAGAATCCCATTGTACTTAATTTGACAGAAATCAATATGATTGGCAGACTTTTCTACACAAGTGTCTAATATTAAACACACATGCTGCCTGAATTGTCTCTAACAGTCTGTGATTTAAGCTGGTTCCAGTCTGGGCATCCATGTCATTTCACAGGGAAGGCAGATTACAGTTTTGGCACTAGACCTAGTTGCCCAGATTTCCTCTTGCAGGTCTTCAAAAGTAGCTCCATTGCTGAAAGAGCATGGCTGAATAGGGCAGTCCTGAATGATCAATCCTTTTGTAAGATCAGAGCAATCACTTCCTAATGGAGCATCTAGGAGAAAGGAAGTACTGGAGGATGGAATATGCAAAAGCATATTGAGTGATGCTTAGTAGATACATAGGGGAATGGATACAGAAAGACATTTAAAGACAGAGTTGCAGAGCTTGAATTATTCAGTATAGAAAAATAGCTGACACTACTCGAGTTATAAAAGAATGAAGGTGAAGACGTAGGAGAATAATTAACTTTACTGTAAAACTGGAAAGCCTAAGGACTGAGATGGGGAGTGGGGAAGAAAGAAAAAAAAGTAGGTGAAGAGGATGAGGGTAGAGAAAAATGCAATTGATAAGGTTAGAGAGCATCAGATATTTCTTGAAGAATTTAGCAGTTAGGCAAGAATAAAACAGGGAGATTTAGCTAAATAAGTTTACCTAAAAAAAGAGTCCAATGATAATATGATACCACTGATTTAATATGAATAATTCTGATAAGTTGTGCAGTTTCAAGCTACTGCCTCCATATTTGCCTTATTTGGAAAAATCCATTAAAATATAATCATGCAATCTAAGTATATCCTAGAGCTTAACCCACTATGCCTTGCTAGAGAATGAGTTAAAGCCCTTTATTCCCTGTGCACTACTGGAAACACGCAGAGAACAATTTTAGTTTGGTAGCCTACAAAGGAGAAGTGGGGGCCAGGAGTGACAAGGGACTTTGCACAAAGCTCCAGGCCTGCAGTAGTCCATGGACATATTTAAAGAACTAATGACATTTGATGCACTCCAGTGCTTTTCAAAGACAAATCAAATTGCTCTTTAGAAGAATCTTTATGAACCGAGGAGGATTTATTGGTAGAGAGTAATACTGTCAAGTTCAAACGGAAATAGCTCTATTCTGCACTGAACATCTCTTTGTCTTCTCCAGGCAGAGAGAATATGTTAGGATGCTTCGGGAGAATCAGGTTCACCTTTTACTTGTGTCTGGCATATTGCTTTTCATGCAGAAGTAATGACCTCATCTTCCCTCTTGTAGGACCAGTTTATCACCAAGGCTATCAGTTCCCCAACCTCCCTACGCACAGCTATATAGTTGCATTTCCCCTTCATGAGGCCATTGGGTTTCCTGTGCTGTGTTACAGTATGCCAGAAAGCTCCATTACCAAGCTACCAGGAAGCACGCTATGGAGTAAAATTTGGTTCAAAATAACCCTGTCCCTATATCCTTCAACTGGGCTCCCGGTGTTTTTCTTCCTGATTTAGTTATAGAATAAAATATTCCTGCAGGAAATGGCCTGTGCTGATCTATACAGTCATATAAATATCCTGTTGGCAGAAGCAGCAGCTACAGCTGTTATGATAAAATGCTTGCTGCGGTAACATTTCTCAAAGAAATAAAATGATTTAAATGTATTCTTCTCTGTCATTCATGTATGCCATTAACTGCCTGAGAAGAGATTAGATTACAATGTATTCTGTGGCATTTCTTGATCAAATCACTGGCTTCAAGCAAGGCTTTGTTCCAAGGACTCAAAAATTCCATGTTACTTCATAGCCATGTAACTAAAATTACCTGTAAAACAGCAGTTATGAATGGAGCATGGCTTTTCTCCTTGACAGTTTTAGAAAATACCAAAATCTGTTGCTTTTCTAAGCTCTCTTCCCCTTTCCCTTTTTCCCCTTCCCCCCTTCCTCCCTTCCTTCCAAAGACAAATTCTCAGCTTCACAGAAAAGAAAAAAACCACAACAAAAAGCACAAACAAAGCCTGTGCTGTGATGCCCCGACTGCTTGCTAGAAGGCTGGAGAGTGGCCTTGAGGCTACAACTGTTTGGCTGTTGGAAAGCCCAACAGGAAAAAACCCAGGAGGCCACATCTGTGAGTGTGAGTGTGTGAATGGAGCGGAGCTACCCTCCCACACAACAGGAATACCATCAGAAATATGTACTCTGTATAGGAGGAGAAAAAATAATCTGTTTGGTAGATCACTACGGAAACCCAGCTACAGTATCACTGCCAAAGTACAGAAGATAGTACGGTTTGTGACTATGACTCAAAATGACTAAAGCAGAGGTCTTTAAACGATGTTGATAAAGCAGGAAAATATAAAAAAAGGAGCATGCTTTTAAAAAATGATCTAAAGAAATATAATACTCCCTTTTTGCATCACTGGGAAATATAACTAGAGGTTATTTCATGCCTGCAGTGCATTGAGGTTACAGAAATGTGCTACATAGAGCATGTTACTATAAATTATGTTTTCCTCACAGTTTCTAAACTGTAAGCAATCTATCTATTTAGACATTTTGTTTCAAGAGGCCTTTTCTTCTTGAAATTGTAACAGTGTGGACAGGAGCATTGCATGGGTGCATGTGTAAATGCAAATGAATTTCCTTTGGAGCACTGCTTCACCCTTTGCTTTTACTAGCGTTTTACAAACTGTCAAGATTATAAGGATAAAACCTGCATGTCTGCAGCCTCCCAGTTATGCCACATACAGGCTACAGCCATAGCTTAATCTCAGACAGTTACTGGATTAAGATTTGCACGCATAATTGCAGAACAATTACTCTCTGAAGCAGCTGAAATATTCTGGGATTTATAGATTGCATATAGGCTGCTGGAACCCTTGATTTCTGTAATATCATCTCAGACTGAAAACAAAACAAAACCAAAAAACCGAGAGCAAACAGAGCAATTTTCCTTATATAAGAGGTTATTGGATTCACTGCAAACTCTTTTTATTAAGGCGATGCTGCTCTGTGGCATGCGATCTAAGAAAACGCTATTTCATTACGGAAGACATAGGAATAGATCTTTGATTTTCAGGCTATAGTTTCACTTTCTTTTATTTTCCTTCAGCATTATCATGTATTATTTACTGCAGCACCTTAGTCACAACAAGAGAGAGTGTTGAAATCCGCCATTTAGAAGCTGGCAATAGGAGGCAGCATGTAAACATAACATTTATAGAGTTCTTTAGCACAGCAAACACACAGCAGATTATTGGATAAAACTTCCACCAGTGAAAAGCGTATTGGCCAGCGGTGGATCTGTTTGTCTGGTCTTGTTAACAGAAGTGCAAATATCCTGAAAAATATTGTTCTGTACTTTGTGACTGTGTATATTGTACATTTTATTATTCAGTTCTTTTGGCTGGTATCTTGAAACAGATGGGACTCCTAGAAAATAAATATTTAACCCAGCAGGCCAGTAGCTAATGTTTGAAATCATATTTAGTGAAAGTATAATGGCATTTATGCCATCAATAGTTACATGAACCATATGCCTATAACATTTCTACCTAGCCTTCCATTTTCATTTGTTCATAATTTTATGAAAATGTGCCCTTTGCTGCTAAGAGTTTCCTTACTTTGTTGATCTCAAATATATTTTTTTATGGAAGGTTAGAAGAGAAAGAAAAATCTTTTCAGCTGTGTTCAAGAAATGTGGTTGGAAAAATATTCTCTCTATACTTTTTTTTTTCTTTTTGTATCCACCAAAAATTACTCTATTTTGAAATTAAAAAAAATTTAAAAATAGCATATTCAGTGAAAAGGCACTTATCCTAGCTGGAAAAAAGTAACAACTTAAAGGCATGATTAAATAATAAAGTTTTAAATCATTGAAATTTTCATACTGAGCACCTCAGTGGGTATACATAAAAGGACAAGTGTATTAGCAAGGCCAGCTGATGTAAAACAGTATGACTACAGTGAACCCACAACAAATATGTCAATTTACATATTGAGCTGAGCTGAGTCCAAGGGCCTGTTGAGTTTCCTCTCATTTGAAAATATCATACTGCATCTCCTTCTTTGCCACAAACACGCCAAGAATGCTTGCATATTTTTAAGATTTTGCATTTGTGAGGGCAGGTTTGTGAATGACTTATTGAAACACTTGTACGATTTTTTTTTTTTTTTGAGAGGGTTTTTTTCAGGTAGCATAGGCCTCTACCTTAAGGAAGTGAGTTCCTGTTCTGTGCTATTACACACCTGCATCATTCAGATTTCCATTTTCCCTGGGTATAAGACTTAACCATGAAAAGAAGCTCTCTTATAAGTCATGTGTGAGGCTAGGAACTATGATAGTAGTCAAGGAGTGCAGGAGCGTAAAAGAAATTGTGGTGGGTTTCTTCCAGCAAAAAGTGATTACCCAGTTCCCCAGTAGTCATAACCTTGTTCCCAGCTCATGTGCCAAAAGAAGAGGGAGATTGGCTATGGCAATGATTAACACCCCTAGTATCCAAGGTTATCGATGTAGTGAGGTGGTCAAACTCTCTGCCTTCCAAATACAAGTGGGGTGTAAATGTCTAATCATAAGAGAATAGAAATTCCCTAAGCTTCATTTTTGGAGTACATCTTGTACTTTGCTCAGATGTTACCACAGTTCTGGACTTGCTACAAGATTAAAACCTCCATTGTGTTTTGAACATTGCAATAAAAAATTTGTTTGCTAAGAGCAACTTCAGAACTTCTTATCTTACAAGTTTGACAATGCAGCATATTGTGATGCAAATGTTGCAGACATAGGAACCCTGTATAGAAGTCAAACTTTGATTACTTGATTGCAACGATGGGCCAAAAAATGTGGGAGGTAGCAAGGAATCAGTCTTCTCCCTTGTTCGCACAGGGTGTGCTGGCTGTAATTACAACTACTATACTCTACTGATTGCAGAAGCTCCTGGATAGTATTGGTAGCCAGCCCAGGGCTACCAACTTATGCCCTTATCACGCCTATCAGAAGAATTTTAAATATAAAAGCACTTCTATCTTTTAAATGTATGGCACAGCAGTTGGGAAATTGCCTTTGGTGGGCATAATTCTTTCTTCTTGTGTTTTCTTTGCAATAAATAATAAGCTTAGAAAGAATGCCTTATGTTTTCCTGTCTCATTCGTGTTTGAATTATTGAATCTGTACAACACCACAGCACTTGCAGATGCAGTTTACTGTGCAGTCATGTAAAAGCTCATTTGTTTACCAGTTAGTGGAAACCTGAAAACTTCAATCTATGAAAATATAATGTTATTGACACAAAGAGAATGAGAGCTACACAATAAAATCAAGGCTGCACAACTCATCTGCCAATCTTCAATGCCAGTGAGAAACCAAACTAGTGGTTGTGGTTCTCATTAAAGATTGTGCCACTGAAAAGTTGAAATGGATGGGCAAGTATGGCAGAGGCTTAGGTGTGTATAAAGCTCTAGCAATCTACGTGAGCAGAAAATTCAGATCAGTCATCTATTTTCTATTATGGTGATGAAACATGTGACATGGCAATTATGTTATCACTGTTTTCAATAGAGGGGAAAAAAAAAAGAGAGAGAGAAGAAAAAGAGAGGAAGCCATTACCAAAATCTAAATCTACACTAGTTAAAGCCCCTACAAAGTCTCAAAAAATTCCTGCTTCTTACTGAAATCTATAAGCTGGCATTTATGTCAGTAATAATGTAACCGTGCTGTCTTTACTTCACTTACAACATAGTGCTTCAGTTCTCCAGGGATATACTTCATTGTCAATTGACATTAGGCCATTAGAGCCAAAAGAGCTTTGCTAACTTTGGATGGAAAATAATTTTCTACTGTTGTTTATACGGCTAATGTACGATAAAGGGGTTTGCTTTGAAACATGGTACCTTTTTTTCATCAGTGATTGATATTCTGTGCTATATAACCAGCCAGATACACAAAGGGTTCACTTCTCTTGCCCCTTTTTGAGACAGCATCACATCCATGAACAGCCTGTAATATGTCAGTCCTTCTGCCTCTCTTTGAAGCAGCATCTCAGTTCCTGTTGTCTCAAGAGACAACACAATACCACCAATCATTAGACTAGAATAACTAAATTCTAGACTCTGTCAGTTAAGGTTTCTCATTAAATCAGTATTGCATATTTGTATACATCATTGTTTCTGTTGAAAATTGCTGAGTGAACTAAATGAAACTAAATATTTTTTGTGATCTTGGTATGTTTTTGAAGGCTTTATGTGGCATTCTCATCATGCATTTTGGATTGTCATAGAACTGTTATTTATTTTAGCAGTCATTTAGACGTCATAAATATAACAACCATGACAGGACGTGACTTATGACTGTAACACTCATAAATTAAGATAACTTATTTTTTGACCCCTTTACAGGATATCTGCTTCTTTAAATCACTGCACCATGTTTAATTTACTATATGTTTTTCTCTGCTTTTGCAAAGAACTATTTTCATGGAGATGAGGAATATGTGAATGAATAAATTAACACAAACAACTTGCTTCTAGGGAAATTAACAATTTTTTTCTTGCTGGGAATAATAGAACCTATACCCTTCCTAGGCAATCACATATATTAGGAATACATCCTAAATCTACTGTATATAGTTCTGCTTCATGTTTTAAATGGAAATGAGCAATTGATTTTTATGTCTGTAATTTTTTGCTCTCATGAATTGCTTTAGAAAGAATTTATTGTGCAGTATGTGAAATGAAGCTTGCTTTACCAATATGCTAAAAGTAAACCTGGATAAATAATTCATTGTCAAAATATTTAGTTGCAAATGTAGCCCTTTTCCTATTAATTAATCATAGACACACTAGTCCTAATTTGTAAAATATATGAACTAGGCCTAATTCCCCATTTTGTTATACTAGCTGTAGGCTGATGTTCTAAAATAGAGAAATATTAATAGTAGCATAGGGTTACAGAATTATTTAAAGGAAAAGAATAATTTCTATTCATTAAAACTTTCCAAATAATGCTTATTGGACTTATCAGCTGTTTGTAAACTGTTTAATAACAATGCTTGCAAGTTAGTAGCTTTGGTGAGTGCAGCTGTTCACTTTGTCTCCATAGATTCTATTTCACCCTATGGATCATTGCTTTCTATATGAGACTTTTTAAAGCTAGAAAGAAGTCATTAGGTCCAATAAAGACTCTTGGAGTTAGCTTTCACATGGATAGATTTTGTGTTTAACTCTAGGACTCAGGGCTTCTTCTCAACTACAGGGGCAGTTTTGTGAGAATAAGGGCCCTTATAATCTAACAGAGCAATCAGAACCTCAACTCTTGCCTTTTGTTTGCAGAAACATGTGTGAACCAGTTTTTACACTGTGTACATTTAAAAAGAGAGAGAGACAAAGAGACTGAAAATAGAGAAAAAGATCGAGTAGTCTGTTATTTACTCTCCTTTGGCATGTTTCATATATAATCTCAGCAGTTGTGTCTCAGATGCTTAGCTGTCAACACCTTAATGAAATATTCAGTAGATCAAATTCTGTCTGTACCTTAGCACACATATAAGCAAAGATTGACTCTACATCAGTTTTACTTGCAAAAATATGGATATTTTACTCTCTTTCACTTATTATTATTATTATTATTACCCTAACATGAAAGCTATTTAAATTAAATAACGTAATGTCGTAGGAGGTTTTGGACAAGAAACAGAAACAATTCTTTCTAATCTGTAGACTTTCCCACAAGTGCTTTTTAGGAACCAGTAAGTATTTAGACTGTTTCATATGTTGGATTTTGACTTAAGCCTCATCCCACATCTGTTGATGGTATGATGAAGTTCCCAGTAGTATATGCATGAAGCACTATACATTAAATTCTTGTTTTCCCCTTTTAAGGGACTGGGAATGTGCCTGCAGCAGCTTGTCATGAAGTCCAGCATACATCAAATCCCCTCTGGGGAATGAAGAAGAGACTGACAGACCTGTAGCTCCTACCTCCCTCCTCTGAAAGAAGGCATTAATGACTTTGCAGTTGGTCTTTCTTTTACACTCCAGCTTCACTTTGTGCATTATCAAGGTGCATATCCATGTGAGGAGAGGAATATTGGCAACATCTCTTCCTATATTGCTCAAGAGTAATGAACTTACTATGGTAGAGGGACGAAGAATGGACTATTAATTGTATTGTTAAAGCAAAAATGCCTTGGGGCAATTTGACACCTAACAGTTGTTCTACAAAAGAGCAAGAATGTGAACTTTTATTGTTTGCTTTAAAGTATCAACAGTTCAAACAGCTAAGAAAATATACTGTGTTACACCTTCCGAATATAGAGGGTGTAAGTACACATTAGACACATACTTTGAATTACTGATAGCTTGGGCTTTACAGAGCTAAAGAACAAAGAAATACACTGAGAGAACGTCTGAATCGTGTTCAAAATAAAACACTCCCTGTACTTGACCCTAGAGATTTATAGTTGCATTCTTTAGTTTATCCCAGTCTTTGGCAACGTTCCTAATATATGAGTAATACTCCTGCAAAAACCTTGAGCGTCTTGGTTTTATGCAGTAAGGTTAGTCAATAATTCATGAAGGGGATTATTTCTTGCAAAAGCAAAATTATATTTTCCCAGGACCGAATTTTAAAACCAGAAATATGAGATTAGAGATTAACTAAACCAATATATAAACTTTTTTTGTGCTTTATTTTAGTATTTCCTTTATAACTAAAATATCTCATGGCAACATAAACCAATGTTTTGAAACTACAAAGACACTTAAATAGAAGTTTGCTTTTCAAGAGCACTGAGCACTTATAATATAGCAGCATTATGAGAAGTGACTGCTCAGTACTGTTGTAATGAAGACTGCTAAACTCAGAGACTTTGATCAGCCTGTCCTTCAGCATCCAGATGCAAAATTGAATTAAAGGACTCACTCCAGTGAAAGAAGCCTCTTGCAGGTCTCACAGAGGGCTTTCAAACCTGCCATTTGAGTAACAACTTTAAATTCTCCAATTTTTTTCCCTCATAGATGAAGGGGAGCTCTGAAGGGAAGATGAAGGTCAATGGTGGCACCTTTCTTCATTTAGGGCCATCAGTTATGAACTTTGGGAACTTAAGTAGGTTGACCTTTCCTACAGAAAACCAGAAATACCCAAACACCTGCCTGCCGCATTTTCTCCACTTCAGTGTGCTCTAATTGCTGCTAAGAAGAATAGAAATCACTGAGGAGGTATTTAAAAATTATCCTGTACTTCAATCCCCACTTCACCTGCTTCGGAACAGGAATTTGAATGCAAGTTTCAGATGTCCTAGACTAGCAATTTAATCTGCAGAGTATGAGCTATTTGAGACTCCTGAAGTGTCTCCTGTTGGATTTTTTCAACACCATATACCAGATGAAATATTCATTGGTACAAGAATTTGAACATTTCATCTTGCTAATAACTTACCCTTACATTATATAGTTACATACTTTCTGCCTCTTCTGGCTACCATGCCTCCCCTCCCCCCTCATTTTGCCAGCCAGTGATTATTTATTATTTCATACTGATATAAACTCAAGTGGGATTTGAAGAAAGAAGTGCATGTTATAAGCCACTTAAAAAAGCACTTCTTGCTTAAGTCTCTCCATGGATCTAGCCCCAGATACCTACGTTTCTATGCAGGTACCATGCTTGGGACCGGTTTTAGACAGAGGATCAGACTATAATAATGTTCTGAAAGTATTTTCTAAAGTAAGTAGGAAGAGATTTTTCTTAGTGCCAACTTTCTTATTGAGTTGTAATATTCTTCATAATAAACCACAACAAAAATATTATATTTGTATGAATAGTTTGAAATAGCAGAACCAAGAATATCAGAAACAGATACCATTGACTTGGATGATTAGAAAATTAGCAAAATAAAAAGATTAACATTCTTTTGAAGGGTGTCCCACTTCCCATTTAATAATGGCATTTGACAAGTAAGGTGGTGCTTTGAATGAGGGAAGATATGATGATTTAGCAGATTATTTGAAATAACATCTGAAGTCTGAATTAAAGTCCTTCAGAAGTCAATTAAAAAACTATCATTGCTTCAGAACATTATAGATGAAGGTCCCAAAAGCTGCCACTTTTCATTATTATCAGTTCAATATTTCATTTCAGATAAAAATTGTTATTATTGTTTCTATTGTTATTTACTGTAAAAATAGAGCTGGCATTGACTTTACTTTTAGGGATCTTTCCATTTTCCTTGGCTTCTGTAGACTGTCTTTGCTGTCACCATTAGGCAACACTCCAGGTTGTGCAAACAGCTGATCTCAAAATTGAGAAAGGCCAAATTTTCATTGAAAGTAACACTAACCTTATTCCATGAGCCCAAATCCCTGAAACCTGTGTCTAGAGAGAAAACTTAAAAGCTCATCTAGTCCCTGAAAAGAGTGAGCAACATCAGAATCCAAAAATCCCTGAAGTCCAGCTGAGGCTTCAAAGTACTTCAGTACTCCCTATTGCATGGAAACTACATCTGACAAGTCAATTTGTTATCTGCCTCCAGGAAGCTGCCAAAGTGACAGGCAGGATTCTCTGAAAGTTTGCCCCAAAGAATGCATTCCACCTTCTGTTTTCAACAACTGGCCTTTTTTAAAAAAAAAATTCCAGTCTCTTGGAAAATTTCTGTCTATCATCTCTTGTAAAAACTTCATTAATTTTCCTCATCTGATTAATTTAGACAGAAAACATTTACACACGCCATTGCCATTGGGCTTTGAGCAACCTGGTCTAATGAAAGGTGTCCTTCCCCATGGCAGCGGGGTTAGAACTAGATGATATATAAGATCCCTTCCAGTCCCAACCATACTATGATCCTGTGATTCTGTGATTTATTGATCTTCAGTGAGGTTCATTAGAAGTTCTAGTTAAGTGTGAGATCTAGTTAAATCTTTGTGAAGAAACAAAGCAAAACAAAAATAAAGGAAACACTACTGGTTTCCCAAATAAACAACCAAAACATCTAAGCCTGATATACTGCAGTATAGCATTTCTGAAGATTAAATTGCTTAGCTCGCTCTCATCTTCTTCAGCACGGACATTCTCCATGACTGGTCTATACTTCCAGTATGCTCCAGAGCAAGGGACCCACTGCACTAGGACATGTGGTAACTAACAAACATGAACTCAGTCCCCCAGGAAGAGTGGGAGCACGAGACACAGGAGCTGCAACTTTCTTGGCACACACAGGTATGCTAAGGTACTGCAGCAAAAGTTTGGGATGGAAAACTTAAGTTTTCTACTAGAAAAGAGGTATGTTTTATCTAAATTTTCTATATTTAATGTTTGTGTCTAACGAGTTAACAGAATTATGTGAAAATATGTTAAATTACTTACTTATTTCCATCAAAACATTCTACATCAATAAAAATAATAATTTCAGTAATCTGCAGATCTGGCGGTGAATATGAACTGTCTAACTCTTGTTTGTGAAAGTTTTGTATTTGGTGTATAATAGGTATTATTTAGACAATTCTACAAAGTCTATGTTTTTAGTTTATATTGACTAGTAAATGTTCCTTTCTTGTCTTCCCATGAATTTGAATGTTACCATGATGATTTTAGTCCCCAAATGTATCCATATAGCTAAGAAATTGTATTCAAATCAGCTAAGAAATCTAAATCATATTAAATCTCTTTTCCAAACAGTTTCTTGTAAAAAGTAGCACAAACTGATACCAGCAATCTATTTGCTTCCCATTTTGCTACTGTTTGATCTGCAAAGACATGTTCACAGTGGGTCTAGATGTCCCTTATTTGAATAAGAAGAAAATATATTTTGATCCATTGATATTTACATAACAGAAGAAAATATTTGGAAAACTACAAGAATTTCCTAATTAAATTGTAGCAATTTCTCTCTCATGAACTTGTATGGGATCAAAACAGGATTTGAAAACCCTAAGAATTAGTGCAAACATTTCCTCAGCTGAGTCTGCAGTTCATTTTAAGCATGTTTGCCTAGATTAAACAAGTTAGAAATTTCCTAATATAAGACATGTAAATCTAGAGAAATCTACAAAAGAAAGAGTTTTTTATTAATCTCAGATGGAAATGGTTTCTTATGAAAACTTTTTAGCCTAGAAATTATTATCTAGAGGACACAATTACTTAACAGGAACATTTAAATGCACCAGGATGTTTTCCCTTCATCATTACCAAGTAGTTGTTGCCAACAAGTTAAATAGAAGCCAATGGTGTTGAAATGTCCTTTGCTTAACTGAGCGGTTGTCTTTCTTATTTGTGCTAGATTGCTATTATATGAGCTGGAAGCATCATTCTAACCCTGCTGCAGACAAATTTCTAAAGTCCTGCCACTTTTCTTTTCCCTTCCAGCTCTTTGCCTCTTTTCCTGAATTACACAGAGCCATTACTTACCTCACGCAGAAAGGTGGCAAAGGTGAAAAGTTCATTCCAAATCCAGGGGCCTACAATTTGAGCTGACAAGGAAGCATTGCTGCTGGCCAAGAATAGAGGATGGAGACTCATATAGTAACGGCTGGAAAAAAGCTGTGTCAAAGGAGGGCAAAGAAGAAGGAAGAGCAGATGGTCCATGCCAGAATATATTGTTGCATTTCTGGTGTCACATACAAGTTACTTTATCACCTAATTCCACTTGTGCTGTATCATGTCATGTTTCCACTGACCTCAGTGACTGACTCACATGTATAAATCAAAGATACTAATATCCTAACCTTCCATTTGAGCACTTTGAACTTAAAATCACCAATGTTACTGTTAAATAATACTGACTCTGTCCTTACCTCTGCAAAGGCAACATCTTTGACTGAGCAACATAGCTCAAATTTCATAAAGATAGTCTCAAAACCAATTAATAATCACAAAGTTGGTACCTGAGGGATATTCCTCTCAAATTTTGCCACCCAAATGTTATTTATATAAGTATAAATGAATTCTCCACTTTAGTCAATGGAAAAGAACATTCACCTCCAGAGTGCCATAAATGACACTGTAAGGTAAGTGAATGAATTGTTGGGATCCATCGTGTTCTGAAAGCAACTTTCAGTTGGCTAAAATTAGTGAGAAGAATGTATCATCTTGCAAATCTAGGTCCTTATGTTTTCTGTTTAATGTAGCAAGATAAACCAAACCTGAATTGAGTCATCTGACTGACACTCAGTTTATTTACACTTATATCTGGGCTCTTCACCCTGAGCCTTTATAGTTAACGGAGACCTGAGCATTGTGAAGTCATTAAAATCCAGGGTGCTATTTAGTTCATTCTCAGTAGGCAGATGAAGTAGGTCAAGTGGATCATGGCCTAAAAGTACCTATATCTCTCTGGTAATTATAAGGGGAAACTGGGGAAACCTAAGTTAGTGACTTCCTAAATGGTGCAAACCAACATGCACTGATATTGCTCATCAATTTTTCTTGAAATCCTTGTCAGATCCTAAATGCCCTGAATTACTCCTGGATTTCCCACTTACCACTCCTTTTTTAATGCTCAGCCCAGTTAAGATTATTAAATAAGATGTAGAAGGTGTGGTGTCTAAGTATGCCTGGACTCAAACACTGAAAAACCTACTGTTTAAAAACATTTTCTCCTTTTACTTTTAGCAAACAACCATTTGTACAGGATATGGAAAAGAAACATTCAACACTGTTTGGATAAATATTTACTTAGCTGTTCAAAATTTCTTGCAGACAGGGAAAATACGATGCCCAATGATACCCTTTACAATTGTCAAAAGTGCATTTAGAGTGTTCTAAAAGCAAGAAGAGGTCTGCTTTTTAAAGTCATTGATCATATTTGGGACCAGAAATATTGAATGACGGTAGCCACAACTCCTCCTTACAGGCATCCAATTCTGACCTGATAGAATTTCTGCTAAGGAGATTGTTTTGCATGGTGTTGGAAAGCAAAGTTGCATAAGTAGCAGATGTGGATTTTCGCATTTGCAATGCCTTTCTGTCTGAGTAGTGATAGTTCTGATAGATATTTTGACGTGGCATGCTGACAGAAAACAGGAAAACAGACATGCTAGGGATGAGCTGGAAGACCACTGAAGTAATTTAAAAAAATAAAGACTGTCAAAAGCTGTAACATGAATACACTGATCTCTATTACAGGTGTCACAAGACAGTCGAACAAGATTGTGTGATAGATATCCAGAAGAAACTACTTATGGCACTGTGTCAGGAGAAACAACCACAATGGCAGCCTTCCAAATGCCTGAAAGGTTTGCAAGGCTGACCAACTGCATTAGCAGGGATAAGAGCATGAGCTGGTCTATTTGTGAGTTTTCTACTTGTGCTGCATCACTCAGATAAGTGTTGCAAAGCAAGTTGTTGTTGAACATAAGAATTGAGAAAATCAAGAAAGCCCTCCTGAAATCACCAGTATTGTTTAAGATAAATTGTTATAAAACAATAATATTTTGTAAGTAAGTTGTTTATTTTTTTCTCTTGCTTTCAGGAAAAGATTACAAGAGGAAAAAAATAAAGTGGTTTTTTTAAATGAAAACAGAAGCTCACAAATAAAATTATTCTAGAAACAAAGTTGAAGAAAAAAATGTAACACAGTAACTGAAACTCAAAACTGAAAAACACATGGAAAACTGCAAAATATGCCACTGCTGAAGAAGTTCTTGGCAGTGCAAAGTAGACTTATGTACCTATGCCCCATTAATTTTCAATAAGATCTGGATAACTACCTGTTCTTGATGCCTTTGAAAATGTTCCTATATCAATCCTTAAAACAATTTGCACTCTTCTGCAAATTTTACTATAAAAAGCAGTGCACTATATACTATTTTCTTGTATTTTCTTTGCAATTATTTCATATTTTTGAAGAGCTTTTCCTGTTCTGTTCAACCTTGCAATAAGTTTATTAAATGGACATGTTCTTAAGGAATCACAGTTCAGTACTTGGATTTTACTGCAGGGTCAAATGCAAAGTCCACACATAGCTATGATGAAAACAGATGCTTAGTGTAAGTATACGCCTGACAATGACAAAAATGGCAATCAAGGGTAAGGAGAGGGGATTCCAAAGTTCCAGAAAAATTTGGACACCAACATCCTAGAAAACCCCAGCAATGAGTCTGAGAATAAAATGTTAACTAACTGGAAAACTCTTACTGTTTTCAGAGAGCCAGGATTCACCTCGTTGTTTATTTCCTAGTCAGGTATTAAGAGCATACTAAAATAATTAATTTAGCGGAAACTGGTCTTGATACTATATCTATCTTATCCGGTCCTTCATTCAGAAAGGAAATCAATCACATTTGTCCCAAATAATTGTAATGTCATTTATGCATGCTTGTATCTAGGATGATGTCCATGGCATGGTATGGTCACAGATTAAATAATCCTAAAAGTACTCTTGAAATATTATCAGAATAATAAATTATTTTAGTTTCCCATGAGACCGCCTCTGTGCAATGTAGTTCACAGATGACAGAGACAAAGCTTCAGTGCTCCGTGTTAATGAGCCTCGCGGAAGAGATGCCTATTCTTGGCTAGCAGGTAGAATAGGTTTGCACACAAGATAAAATTCTCATAATGGTAGAAAATGGAATTGGTTCATCAGTACATAAAAAAAAACCTTATCACTTTCTCTCTATTGCATTGTTTTGGCTAATTGACTGCTTTTTATCATCAGCTGAGGATTGGGCCCAGCAATAGTAGCATGCATACATATAATCACTAAATCAAAGAAAACAAGGGAACAGATTTTTATAACAGATTATGGTATCTTATTTGAATATTTCATAAATCCTGCTAAGAAACCTCCCATGTAATTCTAGACTATGATCAATAAAAAGAATATGACATAAAAAGTATTACAGGAGATGATGAAAATGAAATTTCTGTCTTAGTAGATGGATGAGAAAACTTATTAGTTTGTCCTTAATTTTTAAAAAGTCACAATGGCATATTAATAAATTGGTGTGGTCTTCGAAGGATACTCAGAAAACTTGTCTGCTGCAGTTCATAAATCTCCCAAGTGTTTTGGAATTACGAATGCCTTTAGGACACAGAAACACAAACTGCTGGTTCAATGTCAGCTCTGTAAAAAACTGCAAATGTTTAAACAAATAATGAGATAAAAAGTAATGCATAATTAAAGGGTTTCTTCAGAAGAAGTCTGAGTTATATTTATTTTAAGGGTTGCAGTGAAATACATTTGCACCTGTATATGCTCCAAAGGTGTCATTTTCACAAGTCTTATTGCACAAATAGGGCCTAAGCACATAATACATTATTAAAAGGGTTATGCATTTCAAAGAGAATAAAACTACATGAAAATAAATTTAATATTTAATTTCAATAATATATCAGAATTGCTAGTATACTTGTTCAGAAGAAGAGATTTAAACAAAAGATCAAGCAACACAGGTCAATATTTTGTGTTTTGTTTTGTTTTGTTTTGAAATGGTATTTACGAACAGTCTAACAAAGGACCATTTTGAATCAGTGTAATTGGCTCTATTTAAAGGGTGACAAAGGTAAGATCTGTTCTCTGTTTCACAGTTTCTCTGGTGAAAATACTGATTTGAAATTGTCCATATTAGTACAGCAGTAGCAATATTTACCTTCTCCAGGCAATCCGAGCACATCCTAACTAGCTCAGTAACATGAGGGATGTGGAATATTTGCCATAATAGGCTTCAGGCTCAGAATACACTCTCTCCGTAATGTAACACATCAGGCAACAGAAACTTTTTTCCAGACACAGTCAAGGGCCTTTCTGATTTGGGCAAATTGCTAGAAATGCTCTGCAGATTCCTTCAAAATGTGACATATGAACCACATGACTATAAGTAAAGTACTTCACTGTGAATCTTAAATTAGGAAGCTAATCCCTTTAGTTGCTTTATTTCTAGTTAGAAAACTGCTTTTCTTGCTCAGGCCACAGACACAGAGAGGTAATACTCAGTTTTTACTGAAAGGAGTCTGGTCCCTGAGCTGTAAGAGTTTTTCCATGAAGCAAACACAAGGGTGGTAAGAGTAGCCAACTGGGAAATTCATTACAGCACTACACACCTGGCCTGGACTGTCATTCCTGTGGAAACACCAGTGTAAGCAACCCCAGCAAATGGCTCATTCTACCTGGGACTAAAGATGGTGTTTCTGTCCTAAATCAGGGACCACAAGGTCCTTAAATTTAAGTGTGGTGATTTTGGCCTCCTACATTCTGGACAAACTTCAGGAGTATAGTTATCCTGCTCTTCCATGAGTTCCACCATGCCTATGACAAGCTGGTGTGACAGATCCTGGGTTTTTTTTTGTGACAAAAGACACATCTAAATTTGGACTCCCTGAGACTTAATGGACAACACACACATATTCTGCTCTACCTTGCTTTTTGTATAATTCATTTCAGTGATAATCAGAGTTGTCAATGTCACTGTACAAATAATTGTAGGTACTTTTTTTTTTTTTTTTTTTTTTGCTATATGAGGTTCTGTGGAGTGTAATCACATAGGTAGGAAACTTTATTCACATAGTTAAATGAGTTAAATGTCTTAACTTACATCTGTCTGCATCATATCATCACAGTTATTGGCACAGAAAAGAAGTGAAAGACTGGAGTAGGAACCTGAATGAAGATCAGTGCCTTTATTTTTCTTCCCGTTTCTCTCCTCTGCCTGTGTTCATCTACACAGATGACCCACCAATTATTAATACTACATTTGCTGAAGTTGACTAGAAAGCTAATGGAAGAGTACAGACATCTTTGTGGAAAGAAACCTTAAGAAGATGTGGTTCCATACATCTCATGAATAAACATAAATGACCAAGTTATTGAAGCATCTAAATTAACCATCACGTACTGGGCAGGTAAGGGTCTGATCATCTGGCTCTTCTCCACTGCAATGTGTCACCAAATGGCATTACCTCCTACTGTAATTAAAATGCTGTGAAAGGAACATACTTGGTTTTTTAACATTAAATCTTGTGTTTTAATTAAAAGTTGTTTCGAGAGGCCTCAGTTGACACTGGCTAAGGCTATAAATGTTCCATAGTTTAATTACATTAAAATCTAAGATTTCTCCTTCTCAGTAAGCCATCCAGCTATGCAAGCTAGTCATTATCTCTTTAGATACCAGTAGTTAAAAATTACGATTCAGTGTTACTGTCTTTCATGCTGTTTTCAAAGCATTCCCATGAAGCCTCAGAAGTGATTTTGCTTTCTAAATATCTTTTGTGCAGGTGTCCGATTGCTAACCTAAATAGTTCTCTTTGTATTATTTACTTGAAAATCAACAGCCCCATCGAGCCAATGCATGTGTGAACTGTGGTTCTAACACTATTGTCAGTGATAGATGGTGGTCTATAGCCAAAATGTAGGTGGAAACTGATGGTGTCCTTAGGCAATTGTAAAAGGAGTCATCTTTTGCATTTCTACACTTTCTTCTTTTTGTTTATGTCAAGGCTTTACATTTGGGACCAGTTCCAACAGATAATGACACATTGCACGACAGAATGACACAATGGACAAGGAATGGATGGTTCCTCTAACACCCACAAATTACTTATTGCAGATTCAAGAGAGATCCAAATATTTCTAGAAACCCTGTTGTTGGAACCAGGAGTTGCTTTCCAGGTAGGAGCCATTGACGTGAACCATGGACTGATTCAACCACTCAGATTATAGCCAATTTCTTCAAAATGCCTTTTATAAGAAGTGTCTAAAATCATGCCCTTACTCTGTTTGAAAATAAACTTGAAATCTAAAAAAGACAGTAGCAAAGTATTTGAACACCCTCAGCATATTCCAGCCTCTAACTAGGCCAAGTTGTAAAATTACTAGCAGTAGCAGTAGTATCCATTCTTTTTTGTTTAAGTTTCTATCTTTCTTAGGATGGAGGGTGATATTCTCATCTCCTTTATAAATGTGGATAAAACAAAATTGTTTGTTTCTTATTCTAAGAGTCTATGTGAAAAACATCCGTGATGACTGATGACAGTGTCAAGGAAGTCAGAGATCATTAAAACTATGTAGATATAAGACTTACATTTTAGCGTCCCAAACCCTTTCAGAAGTTTGGGCATTCAAACTATTTAGACATCAAAGTCAGCTGTATTCTCCTAAATAAATCCTTGGATCTGGACTACACTGTTTTCTTGGTTTTGTGGTCCTGATCCCATGGGAATGAAAACAAATAATACCTTTGACTCTCACATACTTTGTTTTGTTTCACGAATAACTAAGAAATCCCATATATAGTAACTCCCTCCTTCTCACTCATACACACAAATAAACAAGGAAAAAAAACTGTTTACCTAACCTGAGGTCCCTAACATAATTATTTTTGCACTTAACTGCAGAGCAACACATTCAAACTCTGAGGTTCCACAAAAAATTTTCCTCTGGCTTTATAAATAAGCGATTGTGTTTCTGATTTCTGAAGGGTTCATAAAAAGGTGAAAACATGTGCTTTTTTCCTGTATGGTTTTCCTTGCACACCCGATGAATACAAATCCCATTTTAAGAAACAAGTCTTAAAAAACAAAGTTTGTTTGTTTGTTTTCATTTAAATGACGTCTGGAATGTATGTAGTTTAATAAAGAGAATGCGCTGAAGGTGGAAGGCAAGTCTGCTTACCTGAGTCAAATTTACAGCCAATTTATTGAGAACATGTAAAAAATTGGAACCTGAGGTATATAACATGCATCCTCAGGGAAATGTGGGTCATTTAACTATATTGTTAAAGGATGTTTGAGCAAATCTGAGCTTATTAAAGCATGTAGATTCACACTCTAAGAAGTCTGGCATTCAAGTGGGCTGAATGACTCTGCCATTAAAAAAAAGCTGATACTCGATGAATATAAATCCAATAACAGTATAAATTTTCAAGTTTTTTCATCCAAGCTGTAAGTAATATATCTGACAACTCAGGCAGATGTCAGTAAGGTGTTACTATGAGACATTTTAACTGGTGTTGCTGGGTTAAGAACAGATAAAGTGAGATTCAAAGTGCCTAGCTGGGATGTCCAACTCAGATATTGCAATAATTAGATTAATAGCCCCTGTTAGAATATGCAAGTTTGGGCTGGAATACATTTCATAAATTTAAGTAGTCTAAAAGTCAGGGATTTAGTTGAAGATGCAGGGTTCCTCTTCAGCCAGCAATA
The DNA here is from genome assembly GCF_000687185.1 of Egretta garzetta. Classification (NCBI taxonomy): domain Eukaryota; kingdom Metazoa; phylum Chordata; class Aves; order Pelecaniformes; family Ardeidae; genus Egretta; species Egretta garzetta. Next base: position 1,327,028 of record NW_009260080.1, read on the forward strand.
ACCAGCCGAGAGGAGATTCATCCACCAGCCCCAGATATCCCTATGTGAGAAAGGACGAGACACTCCCCGCCTCTGGCAGCATCTCTGGCTCAGTTGGCTATAGAGGGAGCTAGACAATCAGAGTAAGTGGGACCTCTCCACAACACTGAGCTAAAGTTAGATAAAGAACACCCCACACATGGTGCCCAGAGAGAGCCAGGCACTTCTGGAAAGTCTCACACAAGCCCTAAACACCACTCTTAATGCTAGCTTGTGGAAGGGACAATTGGTGTAGGAGTCTGTCTGAACACCTCTTCCCTCTGATGTTCTGGCAAATTAGGGTTCAGTCGTTCCTGTTCTTCCCAGAATCTAAGCCTTCACCAGAGCCAAGTTTCTGGCAATTAGAAGTTCTGTGCTGCCTAAAGATGGCTGGAGCAGGTACTCCTGCTTCTTTCCTTGGGGAAATAGTCCACCCTTTGAGAAGGAAGCTGGGATGATCCTTTATCCACCTGAGCCTGTTTAAATCCTCAACTTCCTAGCTATCAGAATGCATAATAGTCTAAAGAGAAGGAGCCCTCCACATGTCCTGGTAGGACTAGAGAGTGCACAAATGCAAGAGATCTTTGCCAGAGAAGAAAGAGTGAACTAGGAGAAAGAGTGAACTAGACTAGACATTAGGCAGACACTTTGGGGTTTGGTTTTATTATAATGCAACACAGAGTAAAGCAATCTTGATGGTATAGTCTGGTACTCAGGTCTCCCTGTCTTTTGGATGAGTGACTTAAGTGCTAAACATATGTTCCTGAAGTGCTGATGAAGTACCTATCCCTTTTGTGGTTTAGACCCTGGTATACTTTATTGTGGTTATTTCCATTTGGTTAATTCCTTTTGTTTTTCCACTTAAATAAAACTAAAACATTTCCTAGTTTTTCTCCAGAAGGTAACAGTGGTTTGCAAATTTCATCCTATGCTCACTTACATTCACTCAGTGGCTTACACCTGGAATAATTTATGTGACTTTGCATAGTCTCTGCGAATTTGCATTTGCATTCTTTTTTTTTTTTTTTTTTCCCACAGAGCTATATTATAATTCCATTCCACGGAAAAGGTCTGACCATAATCTTTACCATTATTACTTCTAATTTTTAGAGTACATTAATAAATTTTAAGGTTAAGAGAGACACTATGATCTGATTTTCTACTTAACACAGGCCAAAGAATTGCAAATGTCTGGGAAATATTTATCACCACAGAGCTTAAGATTTTAGACAGATGGGTAGATTTCTATCTTCTTTTTAAAAACTTGAAAATATGTCAAACACAAACTTTAGAAATGTATTTTTGAATGGAGACTTAACTCTTCCCTTCTGTGTTAAGATCGAGTGTGAGGGTCCAGATGATAATTTTATACCAAGTGAGAATAATTTTTTTCTTGCAGACCAGGATAGTTTAGAAACACTGACCTCAACCTTCCTCAGACTTTGAAACCAAACACATTTTTAAAGACATTTTCTCTACTTAAGTGAAATAATGCAGAGCTCAAGTTCCTCTCATCATTGGTATCATAGTATCTTTGATCATGTAATGTAAGAAAGACAAAAGATTAGATAATACCTTGGGCATCATGTTTTGTCTGTAGTCATAGACAGAGAAACAGCTTAAGAAAAAAGACAGTACCCTTAACCACCTGAGCTCCTTTAAAGGACATATACATCAAAATCTTGAAGCACTACCAAAACCTTATGCCAAAGGAATTTTTAGTAAAGCATACTAAGTGTCATTAGTGACTGTTCTTTACCAGATTGCATATTGTATTCCTAATGCTCTATTTATGAAGAAATTCAGCGTGATGAGCAAATACGTCAGCAACATAACAGTACATGTCTGAAACTGATTTCAAATGCACTTGTTTTATACTAATGTATCTTTAGATTTAGAGTTACTCTAGTAATACCAAATATAACTGCAGTCAAAATGAGATCAATGTACATCTATATTTACGTCTCTCTCATCTCTCTGTATCAAGAAGTCTGCTCGTGCATGGGAAGCAGGTGGATATAAATAGATGAGCTTTCAAAAACAACTGTTTCATTAGCAAGAGATGGATTGAGCAGACTGAACAGTAGGAATGAAATATTTATTAAGTATATATAGGAGCCACTCATGGTGAGAAGTCTGAGTTTGCCTGGAAGCAGCCTTGCTGAAATTAATCCTTGATACTCTGGAGTTTTATTATATCCTTTTTTCTGTTATTTGACCATCCTTTTCGATGGTACACATCACTGCAATCAAAATCTCATCCATGACTTTTATTTAATTTAATTTCTTATTTTGTTGGTGGCATTTCAGCTTTATTATAATTCAAGCAATTATTGAAGGAACTTACATTAATAGTGTACAAGCACCCGCCATCCTGATGTGGAGGAAGGCTAAAAATATTTTAAATTATTAACTTTTCTACACCATCAGCCCTTCAGTGATCACAAATATTGAAGGAAGCATATAGGAAAGTAGGTCAAATGACTTCAGATAACTGCAGGAGAAAGCCCCTGGGACAAAAATGAGAAAACCAAAGCACAAAATAATATAGAACTAGAAAAGGCTATAAAATATAATGAGAAAAAATGAGCACACTATAGCGAAAAGATGACAAAAGAAAGACACTTCGTTTACAACTCAGTAAAGAAAGCTATCAGTGGATGATAATGTGAAGAATTCAGTGTTTAGTGTCATTTTTACATCATGTTTCAGTAAAATTTCAACTGGTTTCAGTTGATTTTAACATAAAACATAGGCGGTAAAAAAAATCAAGCTAGAACAGATGCGTGTTTTCAAATCAACTGAGTCTGGTGAAATTAATTCTGGATTGATTAAAGAAGTAACCTAAACAGCCTCTGAAATATTAATGAAGAATTGAGAACTCATGGAAGATGGATGATGTTTTCATGAATAAACGTAAGCTTTTTCAGTCCCTAACTTTAAGCATTTAATATAGACATCTAAATTAGCTAATTGTCTACACTTATTTAGTATTTAATCCAAATATATAAAAGTTTTCTATGTCTCTGCAGTGATTAGAAGGGGTGCCTAATTTGCCAAGATCCTTAATTGGGGTACCACAGGTAAATTACTGAAGTATTTTGATTGTAATATGTATCTTTAGAAAAGGAACAGGAGGTGGTGTGCAACTACAGACCATCCAATTTGTTTTCAGTTACAGAAAAATACTAAGTAAAATAGTAAAATTATTTTTAAGCAATTATCATAGACAATAACAGGAAATGTGAAATAATCAACAATGATTTTCAAGAATAAGTAGTTTAAAATTATTTCACATATCAACTGACAAATCATGTGGCTAAAGGAGAAACCGTAGTCATCATGTATCTCAGCCAGATGAAGGTTCTTAAAATGTCCTGTATGATCTTCTCAAAATCAGGCTAAAAATTTGCCAACTTGTATTTATGGTCAGATACAGGCAAAAACAGATAGAAGGTTGTATGCAGAGAATATCTAATACTGGCTGATTTTTGTAGACTTTTGGGGTCATCATTGTATTGGGTACTGCTGTTTTCACTAATTACTAGGATAACAGAATAAAAAGTCTGCTCATTTAAATTACAGATGACACTAATTTAGAAGTGTTTGGTGTCATGTTAGTGTGCTGAATTGGAATTATATAACAGATTGGAGAATTGTTCTGAAAAGATGAAATAGGATGTAGTTCTGTACGGAAGAATGCAAAGATCTAAAGTTAGGTGAGAAGTCATCAGCACAGATTAGAATGAAGAAGTGATTTAGATTGCATTTTAGTATGAAATAGTCTAGGGATATAAGAGAACACAAACAGAATAAAAGCAACATTTAAGCTTGTGCAATAAAAGGCAAATATCAGTAGGTGTGTGCAAACAGAAGTAGGACCCACAAGTAATCACCTCCCTTTACAAAACATTGGAGAAGCTCCAGCTAAAACACTGTGTCCATTACTGGGCAGTGCATTCCAAGGTAAGAATCAAGGAGAGCTCAGATGAGTGCTACAGGAATGATCAAACTTCTACAAAAATTGACCTGCAGGAAAGAGGAAAAGAACTCCAGGTGCCATTTTTAAAGAAAGAATCCTGACACATAAAAAGTTAAAAGGTAAGCAGAAATTGAAGTAAGAGAGATAAATTGAACATCAAGGAAAAGAGAATCTTACTGTAAGGCAAGTTAGCTCCTGGAACTTATTATCTAGTTTATCACATGGAGGACAGTTTTAAGAAAAGGTTAGGCAAATATCTCTTGGGAATATTGGCCTTGTCTGAGAGTCAGGGATAATTAGATGGCCTTTGAGATCTCTTCCAGGCCAGTTTTTCTTTACAGCATTACCAAGAATTTTCCATGAAGAAGCTCACTCTGACCACTAGACAAAGCGAATGACAAAACTGAGAACAACCTGGGAGAATTAAAGTCCACTTGACTCTGCTTGTTGGGCACTTTTTGTTCAACAGGTGAACAGGGGAAAAAGTCTTTTGTCTACAAATCAAAACCCTGACCGTCTCTTATTATATCTTATTTCATTGGAGAGCATGTAAGTTTTTAAAAACCTGGATAAACTTGTCTGAATATAAGGAATTTGAAACTAACTTTAGTATAGGAGAGAAAAGCTGGAAAATATGATCTAATTTTACAAGCCGAGAAACCAAGAAGTAAATCAAAGGAACACAAATGTAATAATGCTGGAAAATATTCAGGATTTTTAAGTCAACTTAATAACTTTAATGACTGTGGTTATAATGACTTTTAAATACTTTCAGTTGTAATAAAGACATGCAGCTTACTAAGAAATAGGCCATGCTCAAGAAAATCATCTAAATTCATGAAACTAAAGTAGAACTAAAGTCCAACAAATAATGAAAAAAAAAGAACAATGAAAAAAAAATCATGAAAAGTTTGCAAAGGGCAAAAGGCCTGGCTAACCTATTTCAGAGGATTAGTTTACCCAGCTAATCACAATGGTTTTGTGTATTGCAAAATGTTATTCGTGCTGGCTGAAAACTTTCTTGAGACAACAGCAAACAATTAAAATGAGATAAAAATATGTAAATAGGCAAGAAGTCTTTTTGTTAAGACCACATATATCCCCATCAGCACATGAATGTAAAATGAACAGCAAGATAAGGACCAGACAACTTTTCTGTCCTCTTTCTGACTTTAGACTCAGGTGTTCACTGGAAGATGAAGACTTTTCTCAGTCTTCTCTCCAGTAGCACATTGGGCCAAATGGAGAAGATTCATCCTGCCTTTCCTCCGAATCCACATTTTCTGAGCAGCACAGTCAACATGCATGTGTAACAGCAACTATATGCAAGTTGTGAGAATTTAGGGAGGATTCTGTAAGGACCTAGTTCTGGCTATGCCTGTAAGGAATGATCATAGAATCATAGAATAGAATTGTAGAATCACTTTGGTTGGAAAAGACCTTTAAGATAATCAAGTCCAACCTTTAACCTAACCCTGCCATCCCACCACTAAACCATGTCCCTAAGCACCTCATCTATCCTTCTTTTAAATACCTCCAGGGATGAGGACTCTACCACCTCCCTGGGCAGCCCATTCCAGAGCCTGACAACCCTTTTGGTGAAGAAATTTTTCCTAATGTCTAACCTAAACCTGCCCTGGTGCAGCTTCAAACCATTCCCCCTTGTCCTATTGTCCGTTACCAGGGAGAAGAGGCCAACCCCCACCTCACTACAGCCTTCTTTCTGTCTTTCAACAGTGTCTTTTTTTCCCTGAGATGATTCCAGATAAATGCTACTCAACACCATGTCCAACTTATGTTTGTGTTTTTAGTGTACATGTTAATATGGTTTACACATGCATGGGAAATAATGTACAAAATTTCAGTTTAATGTAAGTATCTCCTCAGTCGTTGATAAAATTATGATTTGATGAAGACATTGCATAATTACCCACCCAATTTCTCTATTTTAGATACCAATAAAACTTGTTCAGAATGAAAAGTTTTGAAGACAATGATAAATATAACATGTCCATCAACTAGTTGAAAAAAAACTACTTAAAAGAAACCTGTGTTCACCTTAACATTACAGAGGGCGGCCCTTAAGACAGATAGGCTAATCTTTTTTTTAATCTCTTATTTCAGATTAATTTAACAGTTTAGTGCACTGCATTAAATATCTTTCAATTTAACAGCTACATTTTCCATGTGTCGGGGTAAGCATTTTCCTCAGTTCCAATGTCAACCTACAGGTAAAAAGGGTGGACCAAGAAGGAGGAAAAAAAAAAAAAAACCTTCTGAGAAATTAGTTTGTTGACACTAGAGCTAGTGCTCCATTTCTCTAAACTGATGGTCATTAACACTTTAGAAAAATCAAGCTATTTCTAACCTAAATATGACCTGGAAAACTGTCCTTACACTTTAGTAATGAACAGCTTTGAAACAGAGCCCCAGATAGGGCCCTAGGAAGATAATTTTCTTTTCATTCCTCCAGTATTTAAGTAGCTGTAGAAGTGGCACTGCACACAGTTATGTGGCAGATGTCAGGGGCAGAGACTACAACTATACTTGAAAATAATCAGTCCTGGTTAAAATGGGGGTAAAGATTAAATTTTAGCTGTTTGCAGATAGTCAGCTAGTTAAAAACTTTAAAACTACATCCTGTTATCTCTTCTACTGTTCTATTCATGTTTATACTGAAGTTCTTAGTACTGAAGTCTTAGTAATGGCCTGAGCCAAGTCCTGGTCCCGTGGCAATAGGTTGGAATTTTGTTTTTTATTCTGTGGAAACACAAATTTGACTAACAGGACTGAAACTGCTTTTCTGTATGCCAAATTCAGAGGAAGTTATCGGTGGGTAACTAAGACCTAGGCCAATTCTTACAGAACTCAGTGGAATAACCCGTTGATTTCTGCCAAAACTGCAGAAAAGTGTGAAAGCAAAAGTCAAAAAGCATTGGTCACAACACAAGGATACTTTCCATCTATTTTTGATATGCACCAATTTTCCAGTATAATTTTACATCCTTGCACAATTCCAGACTAATACTGAAAAAAATGCATTAATGAATTAGTTCCAATATACTTAGTTCAGACAAATGTATTTTGAAATTATACTTCTTACAGTCCTTGAGAACTGCACCAATTTGAAGATATTGTCATATTCCTGAAAGAATGACTTAAAAAAAAAAAAAGGAGGAAAAAAGTATATGTTAAGTATATGTCAAGGCATGTCTAAAAGAACAAAAGAAGTTTTCCAGGATAAGATTAATCTGTACCCAGACAACAGTGGGGCCAGCAATAAAAATGAGAGTGTCTAGACCAATGTAAAAAGCAATAACACCAGCTAAGTGCTTGAAATGAATCAGTCATTTGGAGACCAGAAAATAATGAGTCAGTCAAACAAATAATATTCTACAAGGGTTAAAATTAAATCTTTAACTGATTAAAGGTTGAATGGTATTTCAAAGTTGATGAGAAATTAATAGCTTCCAGTAAGTTAAGCCAGGGATATTTCTTCAGCATGGAAACCCTTAACTGAATGTCAAATTCCCTATAGCTTGGCTCTTGCTAATCATTCATGCTAATTACTTACTACAAATTTGTAACAGGTATGACCAGCATGAGAGAAGCATGTTTAATTTTACAAAGTAATATAGAAGGTACTGTCCAAGTACATTGGAAGTCTGGTAATGAAAAGACATTTATTTGAAAACCAACTTCCCTATAGACAAAACTAGTCTTGGAAGTTCACATTCTTTCCTGAGTTCATTTGAAGAAGCACTGCTCTCCCAGTGCCATTAAATGGAACTCTGCATGTTAAAAAAAAAAGAGATTTCACTGTTGTGAGCTACTGTACCACACGTCGTGTTCATTATGAAAGTTAATTGTGACTCTAGAGACCAGATAACTAAGTTTGGGGGGTTTTCCTAAATAAATGTCAATAGCAGTTTACTTCTGCTATTAGTTTATACTCTTGTTAACCATTCTTACTCTCTATAGACATAGGAATGGGTTCAGTACAGTTACTTTGGATCTCAGACACTAAACAATGCTGGGATCCACTAGCACTTGGATAGGAAGCTATTAGCAATCTGTGGTGACACAGACATAGACAAGGAGACACTCTGGAAAAAAAAATGGTCTTACTGTAAGTTCTGGTATACACTATTATAGTATGCTTGTAGGGCATAATTCTTTTTTAAACTTAATACCACTCATTTGATGGCTTCTGCCAAATCCTGATCTCCCTGGAATAATTAGGAATTTTCCCCACTAAAATTATTGGACAGACTCCCATTGACTTTGATGGGCTTTCAAACAAGGTCTCAGAAAATTCTATTTTATATTAGGTATCCCAATATATTCATACTTCTATGGCTTAGAAACTGGGAAATCCTACAGGATCACTTATTGCTAAATACTAGAAATACAGCAGAAATTAGTTTCTTATGCTGTTTCAGTCCTCTTCTTCCATTCTTGTCCAAAACCCCACCAAACAGAACTTACCAAATTAGCAAACTAAAAGAACTAATGTTCCAAAACTCAGTTTTATGAACATCAGCCTTTGAGCAAACTCATATCTTAATACATCTGAAAAGCCTTTTGGACTTGTCTGGTAACTAAAGTACTGCATGCTTACGGGGATTCAAAGAATTTGAGTTTTCCTTCTGACTACAGTGAAATTATATGCAATCTCTTACTTAGACTCAGATGTGTGTTCTATGTAAGGATATTTTAATATTTAGCAGTAAAAAAAGTTACATATTTAGTCTTGCTTATATTTCCTACTTGGTAAAGGGCCATGTTCTGAGCATATTTATGGTAGTTCACCTAAAAGAACTGGAGAAAGGAAAGTACACTTGCTTTGCCCACCCCCACCCCCCCACACACACCTCACTGACTTGACTAACATATTTGCAAGGCTATTTTTATAAAGGATGTGCCAGCTGACTTTGATGTGTTTTTCCTGTTGCTGCTCTGCTGCTTAAAGCTTTTAGTTATTCCCTTTCACTTGGAAAAAAAGGTCTTTATTTAAGGCTTCTAGACACAACACTGAATTAAGGGTTGGGTTGATTTTCATCACTGTCGTAAAATGTTGGGAGGCATCACTTCTCAGAGACTGTGCCCTCATGCTTTAATCCTTCAATATATATGTTTCCTCTGGGAATTCACATATCCTGGAGTGTTTTGTCCCAAGATTGGCACTACAGGAGAAGCTAATCTGAGGACAGAAAAATACTTTGCCAGATATTTCTTCTCTTCAAACCAGTTTTGAGAACAAGAAGGGGAAATGCATGTCAGCCTCTTGGAAGGCTTTAGAAATTTCTTTGAGCAGTAAAACAAGGCATCATTTCATTCATTCTTTACTAGGAAAAAAATATATTCTTCAATGAATTGTGACTGAAAAGCACCCTTTCTACCTCTAGATTTTGTTTGTCTACACAACAGCCACTCAAAATCCCCAAGGACTCTGAATATTAACAGCAAAAGAAAACAATAAACTTAATATTGGTACTAATATATTATCAGAGGCTACAGATCTGATGATTTTGTTAGTTGGCCTGTTCTGTGAGATTTGTTCTTGACATCTATCATTAATATACCACACAGAGGTCACGAGCCACCCTGGGGGTTCATGCAATTCGTACTGACTAAAAGAACTGTCCTTATTTCATGAAAGGTGCTGCTTTCACTAGGATCTTAAATGATGACAGCAGTTCAAGATATAAATATCTTCTTGCTTTTCAGAGCAACATCAAGAATTTTAAGCAATCAAGGATCACAAGGACCTGGGGCCTTCCCAGAGCTAGAAGTCTCATAGAGAAGGATGGAAGGCAAACAGAGTGGACTTAGGCTAAAAAGCTGAGGCAGAGTCAGCAATGTGTCCTTGAGGAGCTGGACTTGCTGCTTCTTCTGATGTGGAAGAAGTGGTCACATAATCAGTTTCTAAGAGTGCCTTTTGCTATATGCTACTACCACCAACATTTGCTGATGGCCCAGATGTCCTAGTTTGGCTTTTCTGGAGATCAAACACAGACAATGATGACAGAGCAGTCAATCTCTCCTGCTTCAGCAGGGCTGGCCCTACTGCTTCCTCTTTGGTCTTTATTCCACCGAAAAATCCTTCTCATAAACAGAAACCTGATGTATCAGATTACCTTTTTCTTTCACTATGAAAGTCTGTATCATGTATTATTACCAGTCACAATATTGATGTCTTTTTGCAGGCATCTCTAAAAGAATAATAAAAGCAGCTTACAGATCCTTTCTCTCTTGAAAATTTATTGTCAACAAAACCACAAACTGAAATATATTATTTATCCTGGTAAATAACAAATAGAAGGAGTCTGCATCATGAATAATAATCTTTCTTCATTGTTTTTTGACCTATGCTAAAGCATAAGTTCCAGTTTTCATGAGTCATCCTAATTAGAGCAGTAATTGAAATTAGATTTGTTTTTTCCATCATAAATAGGTCATCCGTTAGAATAAATCATCTTATTGTCTTGCAGAGCTGTACAGGAGCTATGCAGCACACTGGGTTCTTGAAGCACTGTGTTCTGGACAATCAATAAGACAAATTTATGAACATGATTTGTTCAGTGAAGTAATTTAATTGTATGTAATCTGATCAGAAAGGATTTAGAAAAACGAAGTTGGGAATTGGGAAATGAGTAAAGCAGATGCATAGTAACACAAAAGCAAACCAGTAACATGAAGCTACTAAAATGTTGATTCAAGCTTTCATAGACTGGCCTATCTTCCTGGCTCAGGAAGCTTTTTGTATTAAACTCTGGCAGAAGTTACCCAGTGCAGCCAGGATGATACTGACAAAGCAATTTGCACCGTTGTGAGAATACTGGCACTAGTCCACCCATTGGGTTCCTGCTTTTTATATTTTCAGATTTTGAGTGGGTAGAAAGTTGTTTATAGTTCAAGGGGCTGGTCCTTACTAGCAGTGTAAAAAGTCTTCTGGAGCCAACT
>NW_009260080.1:1338035-1358891 GCF_000687185.1 Egretta garzetta
TAACATAAATAAATCAAAAAACTTGTACATACATTTTACATTCCAAGGTGCTGTTTTCTGCCCTTTGGAAATTCCTTAATTGTTCATTAAAGAGCAATAATAAAATATGCATCCAGAGTTCGGTAGACAGGCTCACAGGACACACTTAAACACAAGAATGAGATGAGACTTACAGCTCAGGTCTCCTGTTTCCCAAGAAAGTGTCCTGCAAAATACTTAAAGAAGCAGCTTTCTAATTTATGTCTGCAGCTTTTGCAGTGAAAAAGTCTGCAAGTGAAAATCAGCTCTTTGCAAAGACTAATTTAAAAAGCCTAAATAAATGAATTTTACAGAGACATGAGAGCAATAATCCCACCTACCTATCAGTAAGGCAAGACATATGGTATAAAGAGGACTTGATGTCTCCTGAGTGGGAAGCCAGCCTTCCTGGTGTGAACATGGCACATTGGTGAAGTCTCTCTGCCAACATACCTGAAATACCCTGCAGAGAGGGGCAGTATATTACCCTGGGCACATTACTGCACTTATTCCACAATCCAAAGCTGAAAGCTTCCATCTAGCCAGCTTGCTCACAGGAAGAATAAGACCACATTTGTTCCTTATACCATGTGACTGAAATGGCACAAGTGATGGAAATTGAAATTTTTCTCTTCTGAGCATGGCCAGAAAGCTGGGCTCCGTGTCAGCCATAATCCTTACCTCCCTACAGGTCACAGAATCACAGAATGGTTGAGGACCTCTGGAGGTCATCTGGTCCAATCCCCCTGCTCAAGCAGGGCCACCTAGAGCCAGTTGTCCAGGACCATGTTGAGACAGCTTTTGAATACCTCCGTGGGTGGGACATCTCCCTGGGCAACTTGTGCCACTGCTCGGTCACCCTCACAATGAAAAATTGTTTCCTGATGTTCAGAGGGAACCTTCTCATTTTGTGCTCATTGCCCCTGGTCCTGTCATTGAACACCACTGAAAAGAGCCTGGCTCCATCCTCTTTGCACTTTCTCTTCAGGTATTTATATATATTAATAAGATCCCCCCAGAGCCTTCTCTTCTCCAGGCTAAACAGTCCCAGCTCTCTCAGCCTTTCCTCATATGAGAGGTGCTCCAGTCCCTTAATGACCTTCATTGGACTCTCTCCAGTATGTCCAACCCTCTCTTTGTACTGAGGAGCCCAGAACTGGACACAATACTCCAGAGGAGGTCTCACCAGCGCTGAGTAGAGGGGAAGAATCAACTCCCTCGACCTGCTGGCAATACTTTGTCTAATGCATCCCCTTTAGCCTTCTTTGACACAAGAGCACATTGCTGGCTCACGCCCAGCTTCGTGTCCACTAGGAGTCCCAGGTCCTTTTCTGCCAGGCTGCTTTCCAGATGGGTGGCACCCAACATATATTAGTGCATGGGGTTATTTGTCCACAGGTGCAGGACTTTGGAGGACTGGCTTGAGTCTACCTACTAGCATCCCACCTGAGACTACAAGAAAATTGTAGCTGCTGACTTTTTGCAGCCAAATGAGGTATGGATACCTAAGCCAAGAGCATGCCAAGCAAGGGCTGAGCTTACTGCAGCCTGAGTGGCTCAGTGAGGTGATGTCTTAAACTTCTGCAGAACTTCACATATGATTAACTTCCTACTCTTACTTGCCCTTTGGAGGTATGGGGCCAAATCTATAAATGGAACCTAGTTTTGGCCTTTCTTTTAAAGAAAAAGAAAATAATAGAAGGCAAATGGAAGCCTGATATGTATGGTGGCTTACCAGAGTGTATTAATGTACTATTTGCAGCTGGTTGTTGTCAAACATTCCCAAGGTTTCTTAGTTAAACATGTGTAGAGTCTCCATCTCTGAGACTTAGATTTTATTGCCCAGCTCTTCCTTTGTTTCCACCATGGGAAAGATTTTCAAAGTGTCTCTGCAGATAATTGTTTGTGTCAGGGCCTTGAGTGTATTAATAGTCCTTGATGGCCCTGACCTGCTACACATGGGGCCTCCGCACACCCTGCCAATGGTTCTGCTCTATCTATGCTCAGTCTGGAGCACGTTGTCCTTCCTTAAGCAATGCTGTAGGCATGTCTGCTCCTTGTCCTGATGCCTGGATGGACCTTGGACCCAAGACATGATTCATCTCTTGCCTTCTTGGAAGCTTTTGTTGGACCTTGTTACCAGCCCCTGTGGGATTGTGCCACAGGGAGGGGAGGGCACTGACTGCCCTGGATCACTCTGACTCCCTGAAGGAATAGGAAGACCCCTCTGTGTCCCAGTGCTGTGAATTTCCTTATTTAGAAGGAGAAATTGGTCATGTGCATAATGGCTAAGCTACATGAGAGTAATATATATGAATGAAAAGACATAATCCGTAGAAAGGGTACCTTGCCAAATTAAGTTTTTTTAATTTAGACAAGACTAACCAAGTTGAAATCTCTTGAATGTTTTCTATTATTTCCTGTACTTTTAAAGTTAAACATCTTACATGGGTATATGGACAACAGACTAGACTCTACAGAAATGCTAAACAGGTCTAGGGAGAAGAGACTCTTCCTTTCCCCTAGAAATTCTCAATCTTTCATTTTTTCTGTTTCCAAGTTATGCGAGTGATGAAGATGCATAATTTTTTAAAAAATTATGTTAAAAATATTCAGCTCAATTCATATCAAGCTCATGTGAAAATATTTCTATCATTTTTTGTAACAAATTCTGAAATAGTGTCTTTGAATAATTTTGAAAATATTTCTGGCAAGCTGGGATTTACTCAGAAGTACCTCAAATATCATTAAATTTTTTTAATGGAAAAACATCAGGCAAAAAATATTTAAAGGCAATAAAATTTTCTAAAAAGCTGTCACAGCATGCTATTTCAATCACTGAGAAAAATACAGAAATATAACATAAGAGATGCTATTGAATTTAGCTCTTATGAGGAAAACTATTGAAGCATTTTTAAAGATCTACATAGTCAATAATTTAAGTGGACATAGTTTTATAAGTTTGTAATTAGGTTAACATTAAAGATGTACAAATAAACTCACACCTTGTGATATAAATGAAAGCAAACAAAATACCAGGTAACTGCTGAAAAATGGACAAAAGGGCTATTTTTGAATGAGATGTGGTTTTCTAAATTTACTACCAATTATAAAAGTCTTGTGAACTCCATGTCTTTTTTTCATTAACCTCTAGTATTACCTGATCATCCAGTTGTGGCATTTTATAAAGATAAGATACATCAAGATGTTAAATGAAATAAGAGCATAAGAGAAAGGGTTTAAACTTTTCTGTAGAAAAAAATATAATAGGGAATTCATAATGACATTCTCTTTGTCTACAAAATTATTTGACTATAGGAAAGTCTAGCTCACCTGTTGATTATGCACCTATTAAAGAAGGGTGATGATAAATATTCTGGAGTGAATGCATGCATGGCTTTGATCTCTCATGTTTTAAATGCTTGTTAGCAATGTTCTCTTGCTGACTGCATGAGAAATGGTCCATTTCCTCCCACTATCTGCTTCCATGATGTGATCTTTGAAGAATTTGTTGATTGCTCAGTAATGGAAAAAGAGAACTTTGCTGATGTTCAGCTTGATCAGACAGTTCTTTCTGAAGAACCACTTCACCAAATCCTAAGATATGAATCAAAACAAGAGACCAAAGGAATTTAAATTTAGGTGGTATTATTTTCCAACAGCACTTTTTTTTAACCTTTCCTTTTTTTAACCTTTTATTTTTTTTTTAAGTAAGGCAAAAAAATACATGCATGAAATAGAAGAAACAGGATCTTAGCCAAAAAAAACAATAAAAAAATGTGTAATAAAGGAACTTATGACAAGTGGACAAACTTTTGCTTAGTTTAATAAATCAGAAGTCTTTAAAGAGGAATTGAGGAGATTGCCTAAGAAGGAATTGTTGTTCAAGCAAGATGTTCAAGCCTCTCAGTTCTCCAAATTGTGTCTTAGTTCTCATTTATCATTCTCACTGTATTTTAGATTATTGGAGAGGCTTAACTTTCAGAATAGACACCTATTTCCACTTTCTGCATTGATCCAAATTTAAAAAAAAAAAATAAATAAAAACAACAAACCAAAACCCACAACAAATCCCCAAGAAAATTACATGTTCTAATAAATGGAGCACCACCTGTGACCAATATGATACATTTTCAAAATGTTTATTTCAAAGGAATTATTACTAACTAAGAAATTATTCTGCTTGAAAAAAAACCACTCAGTTATTAACTAATTATCTTTTGATTTATTTTGAACTTTCATATGAAATTCAGAATTTTATCTAGGAACTTGGTTTTTAAGATAAAACTTGTTAATGTTTCAATAAATTGTTCAGTACAACAAAACCATTTATTCAATTACAGCAACCCCTCCCCCCTCCTTTTTCGCAGGGTAAGACAATAGAAAATATTTTAAAAAAATAAAATATAAAATAAATATTTACCCTCTCCATCTGAGTCACATTTTGTCTTGGTTTTAAAAACACTGCAGGTATCTTAAAAAATGTGCATAATTCTTCCCATTCAGTAATGAAAGTAACCTGGTGATTAGAATGCAGAATAAAAATTGTGTGACTTCTTGATACTAAAAATAAGTGAGAAAAGGTACTTACAAACCCCCTTGTAAATATTTACTAGGACCTAAAAGCTGTACAATGTATCATCAGTATATGATTTTGTGAAATAAACTGAGCAGTATATTCTTATTCCGTAACATGCATGTAGAATATTAAAGCTAATCAGATTTCTGCTTGGTGAAAGAATTCTGGAGTGTTGAAGTGTTACGTTATATACTAGAGATTTAAATTAACACATTAAAATTGCAGAAAAAAAGAGATATTGCCTGATTTGAGGTTTCATGACAAATTCAGACATTAGTTGGGCTTGCCAATATTTTGTATAATTTTCACTGGGCACAGGCGGAGAATCAAATTAATTTCTATTTTGAACAGATCCCACCAAAGCAAGGCTGAGATTGAGCCAACTGTGCTGTCTGCCCTTGCCTTGACACAAGCCAATCCTCATCTATTTGCTAGAGAAACAAATGGTAATTTAATCAGAGAACAAGTTCACATAATATGCACTTTTTATGTACGCAAAATAATGGGCCTGGTGATACAATGAAATAATAAATTTGTTAGCCAGTTATGAATGCATGCCAGCAAAGAGCATTCTGGATCAACAAATCTAGTTCTCTGCTGAACAAGGTAACCAGGTCTTTAATACTCCCAATACTCCCTTTAAATCCTGTTATCAAGACTGTCTCGGGACACCCCTACACTGACTTCAAGAGGTAATTGTTGTAAATGTTTTTTAGTCTCATTGTTGTCGTATTATTATTATTATCATAAATTATTCAACACTAGCGGTTTGATTTATTCAAAAACATATATTGTATATGATCCTAAGTAAAGAAAAAATCAAGTGAGAATCAAACTGCGGGCAACCTTGTTATTTGTGTTTGTCTTTTAAAGAAAGCTTCTGTAGTAAATTCTTTTTTCGTTTAATGGTCAATGCATGGATGGATTCCATGTATCATAACAGCTTTGAAAGGCAGGTTGGTTTTATTTTGTTGTTGGCATGTAGATTTACACGTGTAACTTCTGACATTATTATGCTAATTCTGTAGAACAGAGCTTGGCATTGTTTCAGAATGGCAAAATATAAAGGTTTCAGGGTCAAACTCATAGAATGTAGTTAAACATTTTTATGTCATTTTGAAAGAAATGTGCCAAGTACTTGTGTCATATAGGACTTGGGTATATTAAATATTAATTTCCACACTGTATTAAATATTCATAGATCTAATATGTGACAACCATGGCTTCATGTCAGCCTTGAAAAGGGAAGCCTCTTTTCCTTGTTTTTGACATATCCAGTCAAGACTTACCTACATCTGTTTTTGAATCATCTCCAAAGTTGCTCATTATTATGCCATAAACATTCATTTTTATTTTATCTTGCCAAAGTGGTGAGAGATATTCATCAGTCTCATAAAATATTAACAACTGGCCTTCATTTTGCAGTAATGGATTTATTGAGAGGTTTTAAGGTTCTGCAAAAGAAGAAAATATTTCTGAAGGGGAGGGAAGGAAAGGAAATGGGAGATACAGCTCTAATCCCAACTAGAAGAGATGGGAAGAGTCTGAGTATTCCAGGCTGGATTTGTACTTGTAAAAATCCCATATTGTATGATAAACAGCACAACCTTCCAGTGTTGCATCAGTTTAGTCCCGGAGGAAATAACAGAGATTGACACTTCCAGGTTAAATTGAAGATCATTGCTACTGCTTTTTTTTTCCCACTGCCTTTTATGGGTTTGTCATTAAAAATAATGGTTTTCAGTAGCAGATAGGTAAATTCCAAGAACTTTTGTTAAATAAAGACGGTCACAGATAAAGGTGGTACTTAAGCTGGCAAAGTGGCAATATCTCTATGGCACAAATACTTGTAATGGGCTACTGAATTATCATTTAGAAAATTTGTTGAAACCAAAGAAGATAATTAGTGACTAAAAACATTACCATAGGTATATGTATAATGAAGAACAGTTTAAATGGATTTCTTAGCCTTTCTGAGTAATTACTGGATAAGAGATAGCATTAAAAATGCACACTCTTCAGGTAAGAACAGCTGGAAAATGACTGTCATCTGAGTCCTGAATACTGCTCTTTTTTTTGAGGTTGAAACATAAGAAGACATTTCATGTCTATGGGCAAATATTTTCCCCCTCAGCTTTCTTGACAGCATTTACAATTCCTTTAAGAAATTAACTATTTTTTTCATTTTTTTCCTCCACCTTTACAGAGTTTATTTGTTGGACAAGGATTTAAATTTAATTATTTTTAATTATTGCATTTTTTTCCTCAGACAGTTGCCATAATGCCTTAATACATTACAACTGATTCTTATTGTTTAGAGGACCCATTTGACAAAATCAGCAATGATTTTGTTATAGAAAGTAGCCAGTGTTTCAAAGGAGTACCTGTTAAATTGTAGGAATTATTTAATGGGTAAGGTTCATTTTACTAAAGCATCTAAACTGGCTGCTCCTGGTTTAAACTGTCTGATCCCTTTATAGATAACGGGGGAACTTCCAGTGAGTGATGTAAGGACCACAAGCTGGTGACTCATTATCATCCTATGCCACATCCAAGAGAAAAAACTTCCCACCCAAGCTGTGTGAATCATCTTGGAAGTGCCTATCTCTAGGGACTACATAGCAAAGCTAGAGATCTATCCCACGTAAGGTATCAAATTTTTAGCTGCCTGAAGTTAGGTTGGATGACAGCTGGTTTCAGATGAGTATCAGAAGACAACCCCAAATCACATAATTATGTGTCCTTTAAAAGTGGATGTTTAAATGCAAGACATTATCATTCTGTCCAGTTTAATATAAAATCAGAAGCGTTAGATGAGATAGGCTACTTTCATTAGGTTACGTTTCTAGTTTTGTGATACTAAGAGACGACTTTATGTGATCTATCTGCATAATCTTGGTTATTCCACATCCTTTCATAAAGCATATCACTCCTTCTGATGAAGAGTATGTGAGTTTCTTTTGTTCTTCTGAAAGTCAGAACTTAAGAGCAGTCTATAACATGGGTGGTAACACATACCTCTCAAAATGCATGTGTTTCACAAAAAAGTTTAAATGAAAATTTCATCAGAGCTACAGAATTCCTACTGAGTAATCTAAAACCCCAGCTGTGAAAGGGAGAGTGATACATCTTTTGTGTCTCTCCTGCATCTCTTGGGGAACCACATTACTTGCCTATGGAGTTCCCCATTACTTTTGCTCTCTGAAATTAGTGCACGTCTTGTGCTTTGACCACATGAAAACTTCGTAATATGGGCTGGTAAACTGTACTAAAGGTTATAGCTAATATCAATTTCTGATTGCAAGTAATAGTTAATTGACTAGTTCCAGAGCTGTAGGAGCTGCTAAAAACTGGAAAAAAATCACATTTTTTCTAATAGTTTTTGATCATGGAGTCATTTTTCCTGTGCTGTATCCTTAACAGTTACAAACTGTTGTAATAGCTGTAGTAAAAGTGTAAAGAGAGTAAAACATTGACCCTCCAAAAATGTGTTCTTTATTTTGCAGACAAGGGTCATGAAAGAGCTTTATGTGGTATCTGGCGAATTTTCTTGCCTATGAGCAAGAGGATATGACACACTAATTTTACCTTAAAAATAGATACTTATTCTTTTAATAAAGATTTGGTTAAAATTGATACCATAGTTTGATTTTCTTGTTCAGCTGCAACTTAATATTTATTACAGACAGCCAAAAGTTGTTTGATTTTTTTCAATATACTACAGGAAGAATATGCTTAGAGAAGAGTACAGTGCTTCTATTTTTGACATGTTTCTACAACTGTGTTTTATTGACCCCACTCCATATGGCCACCCCAGCTACGTGGCTGCAGCAGTTTGTCACTTGAAGCTCTGATGCCATAGAAAAATATATTGAGAGGAGTAAGCAAAATGCTACACTGGCACATCAGTTAATTGGATTCTAACATGCAGCAATAAAACCTCTGTTCATCTTATCTTTTATTTATTATTCTCTGCGTTTACATTTTGGGAATAGATAAGTGCAGGCTTAAACCAGATATGTCTGTTGTTTGGGGCACAGTGATTCTGTAAACCTCTCATTCCTAAGCTCTTCTGAAAATAAGCACCATTTCAAAAGCACAGCATAGATTAGCATTGCTCCATCAGACACTTTTTTGGCATTAGCATTTAGCCATCAAGCAGCAGGAAGTCACACCTTCCCCAGTTTCCAGTGGCAGAAGGTTGCTCTCATCAACGATGCCAGAGCAAGCAAGCATGGTGGGATGGAACTGTGATGTCCACACATAAGAGGAAGGCAACATTTCTGCATCAGCTCTTAAAAGAAAAGTGTGGGAAGTTCTATCTATATCAGCTTTTCTAATAAACATTTACAGCTTTCAAGTGGTGGTGTCTGCAGTTTGTATTGACCAGTGTCACTGATACTATACACAAACATTACTTTCAAAATAGGCAGATTCACAGTCCAGTATTTAAACTGTTTAGAAAGATTAACAAAACTGGCAGCTAGTCAAGAATTAAGCAAACCATAACCTTCTCAACTCTTCAGGGAATCATGATTTTCTTACAATGGGAGTAGAATACCCACTTTCAACAATGACAACAAAAAAGTTTGGTCTGTATGCAGGATATCTGAAACAGCTTCTCACTGCTGTGGGTAAATTGTGTCAAGACTGTAAAACAGACCTAAGTTACAGTTCACAGTGAAAGGCAAAAAAAAAAGAAAAAATCACATCATGATATAGCATATTTGAATTCCTATTTTTGTCGTTTATTTTGTGTATTCTTCTTTAGAGGTTTAGCCTATTTGAATTTGATGAAGGAATTGGAACTATAGAAAGGTATCTCATGTTTTGTGCCTGTCTGTCCAGGACTCAGAAGTGGGTTGATCTCAAAGGAGTTTCTAAGGTATATGTAATTAAGATGTGGAGAAATTAACAGGGTGTGTACAGATTATTTTTCTTTGATGTTCCCTATCTACCACAATAGTATCATCCCAAAGAATATTAATATGTTTAAGCACAGAGAAATACTTTTCTCTGGAGAGATATGAGATGGCCTTAATTGAATAGTGCTGAACAAACAGTGACATTTTTACCCTTTGCTATACTTTACATCTGTTTTTTTTAAGCCTTCATAACATTTTTCAGTCTCTTCCTACAAAAAGACTGAATCAACTTTATCATGCCTGTATCCCTTCCTCTTCTTCATCTTTTTGAAGTAAAGAAGTGGTGTGACCCATTTTCCCAATCTTCAGATCTGTCTCTGGCTCTTGAAGTGAATAAAAATTGAGTGAACTTGTGAAAACGTTGCTAGTGCTTTGCTGGTTTCATCCCCCAATTCCTTCAGCACCCCTGGGTATGTGTAATCTGGCCAAGGAGCCTTGTCAATTTTAAGAGGCTATAACCTTTTAACAACCTTTTTCTGCTCTATTTTGCATGGTCCCTAATTTTTCTTCACCCGCTTTTGTGGATGCTCAATTTGGTTACTATTTAGTCTCTTTCATGTATAGAGGCAGATGTAGGGTAACATTTCATCTGGCTCTTTCTTTTCTAGGTCCCTACAGTCTTTCATGTGCTCTCTGAATTTCTCAAAAGAATGTATATGGTTGCTAAAGGAGATTTAACGATCTGCTCCAACCAAAAATTCATGTGGCCTAGGCTACTCAATTGTTTGTTACTAACATCAACCACTCCTTTATACTGATTACTGTAAGATTAAAAACAGAGGTGGGACTGATGAAACTATGAGCTTTGTAAATCATTTAAAAATTGGAGCTTAATTTTTAGTCTCTAAAAAGAACCACTTTTTAAAGAATTTTGACATTTTAAAAGCATACCTTTTTTCCCAGTTTACAGGCAGTCTATGCTATCCGATGAAGACAAAATAAAATTCTAAGAAAAAAAATAAGGAGGAACAAAAAAATAATGAGGAACACATTTTAAAAAGTGGGAGAGCTCTTCATCTGATATCATCTGATGCTTCAGTGATATTTTTAAACAGATTTTCTTGTAAGATTTGGAAACTCTCAAGTGACATACAAACCATCTGATTAATAGATATACTTAGATCAGGAAAGCGATACAAGCACAAAAGCCACAAAGACAAGCATTTAGACTCAGTGTGCCTTTGATAATGAAAATATTTTACCTTCCACTATCACCATGAAGTTGAGAATGTTCAAATAATGGGTAACCCATATTGAAGTAGCTCAGAGGGTAGTAAACAGGAAGTTTCTTAAAATGTAGTGCAAGCCTGATCTTGCTCCTGTTTTCCTAGGTGGCCATCAAGTAATTTGACCATCAGGTAATTCCAGACTTTTCAGCTTTTGCTGTGACTAGAAATTACTTTCAACATCTGAAAACCTTATAACAGACAAATAAAAACCCAAGTTCTCTTAAGTTCATGAAAAAGAAAAGTTTTGTTTTAATGTATCAGTATTTTCCAAGTGAAGACAGTTGTTCTAAAATATTCCTGGTAGTGTATTCTGATGTCAGTATTTGGCTTGTCCTGGTTGCCACTCCCAGTCTTTATATTCCATGCAGTCTGTTAACAAAAGAAAGGCAACGGCAAAAACCCTACTGACTACCAGGGTCAGAAGCAGTGTGATTAGCACATAACAATTAATTCTATGCCATGGAAGTCAATGGGTATTTTATTATAGATAATGAAGGGAGCAGGGACAAACAGAGAGAAAGAGCCAAAAGAAATCTTCTACTATTTGCCTGACAAAATAGACAATCTTCTGTACTTTACTTTCTGGGTCACCTGGATTATATTGAGAAATCCCATCTACTGTTATTAAAGAGAGTTGTCAGGATAGACTGACTCATTCACTCACCAGTAGCACGATCTCAAATGATTTGGAAAGACTGTTACCAAATAAATGGGCATTAAACAGAAAAAGAGTTCGTCTGTATAAGCTGGTTAGTACAAGCACATCAGAGGAAGATAGAGGGTCACCTGGACAAATAAAGAATGAAGCCTTACAGTGTCTTGGAAGGGATTTAAAATCATCTACTTGCAAAAGCACTAGACTAGCTTTGCTTTACAAGAAGAGAACATGCAGTCTGCTTTTGTAGCATCCTATGAAGATGCACAGGAAGGGTCCAAGGACAATCGTTTAGTTCATAGGTTTGTTCCATCGATGGTCTCTGGAATTTCAAAACCTAGTATACCAGAAAATAAAGTGTATGTTGTAATATCACCCCATAAAAATTACCTCTATTAAGCTAGCATTTCACTGTTTAATCTGATAGATAAGGTAGAGTGAAGGGAAAGGACATGACTGTCCTATCACTCCCACACTTACAACACATAACCATCATGGAAACATAACATGAAAATTCAAGCAGGCCTTGTAGAATATCTTGATATTGCTTATATGTTTCATACTCCCACACTGAAAGTCAGCTCACTATCATTTCCTTCATTTTCTTCCTTATTATGTGGCAAAGAGAGAAAATCAGAAGGGCTAAAGCCCAACTATAACTTAAATTGGCCAATTCAGTGAAAGATAATAAAAAATGTTTCTATAAATATATTAGCAACAAAAAGAGATCCAAGGAGAATCTCCATCCTTTACTGGAAGCAGGGGGAACCATAGTGACAAAGGATGAGGAAGAGGTTGAAGTACTTAATGCCTTCTTTGCCTCAGTCTTTAGTCATAAGGTCAGATGTTGTCCAGGTACCCAGCCCCCTGAACCAGAAGACAGGGACAGTGAGCAGAGCAAAGCTCCCATGGTCCAAGAGGAAACGGTTAGTGACCTCCTTGGCCAGTTAGACATACACGAGTCTATGGAAACAGACGGGGAGCATCCAAGGGTACTGAGGGAGCTGGTGGAGGTGTTCATCAAACTCTGTTCCATCATTTATCAGCAGTCCACAATGACTGGGGAAGTTCCACTTGACTGGAGGTTGGCAAATGTTGTGCCCATTTACAAGAAGGGACGGAGGGAGGGAGGATCTGGGGAATTACAGACCTGTCAGTCTGACCCCAGTGCCAGGGAAGGTTGTGGAGCAGATCATCTTGAGTGCCATCACATAGTACCTCCAGAAAAAACAGAAAATCAGGCCCAGTCAACATGGGTCCATGAAAGGAAGAACCTGTTTGACCAACCTGTTCTCCTTCTATGGCAAGGGTGACCTGCTTAGTGGACGAAGGAAAGGCTGTGGATATGGTGTATCTGGACTTTAGTAAAGCCTTTGACACAGTTTCACACAGCATTGTGCTTGAGAAACTGACTGCCTATGGCCTGGATAGGCATACTCTTTGCTGGGTAAAAGGCTGGCTGGATGGCCAGGCCCAGAGTTGTCAGGAATGGAGCTAAATCCAGTTGGAAGCCAGTCACAAGTAGTATCCCCCAGGGCTCAGTGTTGGGGTCATTTCTGTTTAATATCTTCATCAATGACCTGGATGTGGGGATTGAGTACACCCTCAGCAAGTTTGCAGATGATACTAAGATGGGTGGTAGTGTTGATCTGCTTGAGGGTAGGAAGGCTCTACAGAGGAATCTGGACAGGCTGGACCAATGGGCTGTGGCCATTTGTATGAGGTTCCACAAGGACAAGTTCCAGGTCCTGCACTTGGGACACAACAACGTCATGGACCACTACAGGTTTGGGGATAAGTAGATGGAAAGCTGCTTGTCAGAGAGGGATCTAGGGGTACAGGTCAACAACTGACTGAATATGAGCCATTAGTGTGCACAGGTGGCCAAGAAGACCAATGGCATCCTGGCTTGTATCAGAAATAGTGTGGCCAGCATGACCAATGAAGTCATCCTTCCCATGTACTCTGCATTGGTGAGGCCACACCTTGAATACTATGTTCAGTTTTGGGCCCCTCACTACAAGGACATTGAGGCACTGGAGCGTGTCCAGAGAAGGGCAACAAAGCTGGTGAAGGGTCTTATAAGGAGTGTCTGAGGGAACTGGGGTTGTTTAGCCTGGAAAAGAGGAGACTCATGGGAAACCTTATCACTCTCTACAACTACCTGAAAGGAGGTTGTAACGAGTTGAGCATTGGTCTCTTCTCCCAAGTAGCAAGTGATAGGACGAGAGGAAATAGCCTCAAGTTTCACCAGGGGAGGATTAAATTAGATATAAGGAAAAATGTCTTCACTGGAAGGGTTATAAGGCACTGGAATGGGCTACCCAGGGACGTGGTTGAATCACCATCCCTGGAGGTATTTAAAAGATGGGTAGACTAGGTGCTTAGGCACATGGTTTAGCAGTGGACAGGTGCGGTTAGACTTGATGATCTTAAAGGTCTTTTCCAACCAAACAATTCTATGATTCTAAGTAAGTCCTTTTTACATGACATAACTGAGCTCTGCTGGCTGGACTTTCCTCTTGTTGAAGCAAACAGTGAGCAAAAGGAGTTCCTGTACTCACAAGTGGCTGGCCAGCTGCTATTCTTCTACCTCACAGCACGCCAAACCTTCAGAGAGAAAATATGTCCTCTTTCTGAGCATATTTTGCTAAAGGATATTAATAGCTTGTCTCCTCCTGCTGACCCATGTTTTTCCCTTTATTTTTTCCAGTTTCATCTGTTACACAGCTTTTGAACACAATCACGCAAAGGTCTGTGTAGAGTGGAAGTGGTTCCCCTACAGCACTCTTATTTTAAATATTTGTTCCACATTTCTGTGCTTTGTTGTTTTATTTTGCTTTTGATCAATGTAATATATTGATTCATAGTACTGAGACTCTTTCTTCTGAGGAGGCTTTTATGGGTATATCAACACATAGATAGCTGTGCTAGCTGGGGCTGAAACCACTCCAAACTAGCTTGAATACCTGAAAGAGAGTATCTGCATTAGCGCCATATTCTGTCTCACTAAGAGAATGATTCTTTAATGCAGATTCCAGGGTTGCTGAAAAATTTTTGCAAGCATTAAACTATCCTGTACTAATGCCACATTAATGTTCCTCCATTTGAGGTTTCAAATAGCTGTAAACCAATAAACTCATATTAGAGAAGCAGTTGGTGGTCACAGTCCTTGTATTCAGTATTGAATGTCTTCACATTTCTTTTTTTTTTTTTTTTTTTTTTTTTTTATTTTTCTAAGTAATTTCTGTCTTCTGTGAGCCCTTTTAAGTTAGGTCGTTTGACCCTTGCAGCCTGCTGGGTTAATGTCCACTCAGAGTACTCATCTTGTAGCAGCTGCCTAGATCTGCATGGCAATCTGTGCAGGACAGGAGACATGATTAATGGGCACCTGGTGAGTAACAGACACTGGGGAAAAAAGAGAATGAAACAAGCTCATAACAAACAGGAAGGGCCAAGGGCACACCTGTCCTGTTAGCAGTGGTCAAATAACAACTCCTTGATTAGGCTATGTATCATGGTTGCCTTGAATTTGTGACTATTCAGTGACACAACACTGGAGCCAATGGCTCTCCTTTAGAATTAGAAAGATAAATCAGTTTTTCTTCTAAAATGTATCTATCAAACACCTTTTAAAGTACATACTGTTAATCAGATCTGAACATAACCCTGCAAAGACCTGTTGCTAGTTACACGGTGGTCAATATTTAACCGTTTATCATTTAAAAAACAACCTTTTCCATGAACAGGACATTTCAAGGCATTAGTAAATCGCTCATTTGGCCTGTAGCATTATCTTTGCAAAGATAAAACAAAACTATGTTTCATTGTCTCTTGGCTTGAACACTGGTTCATTAGTGCTGCACCACTTCCAATAAAAAGAACATTGAAAGACATTAGTTCTGAAATTAAAACATATGAAGCCAGAAAAACGCTGCAGAGGAAACAATGTACAGTAGGTCATACTGCTGGTCTGTGAGCATCCCAGGGAGGAATTGCATTCAAACCAAATCACTCCTCTTGAAAAGATGTACATTTACCTCCCACCGCCAGAGCCTTTTCTTATTTATAAGAAATATGGACACATCAGTCTGTCTGGTGAAAATGAAATAGTCAACTGTTCAAATCATTATTTTGTTAAATGTACATTAAAAAGTGTGCTTTACTAGATGGATATGATGATTGGATGGGCTCTGAAATTTATTGTCCTTGAGCACACATTCATATAATTCAGTAGGATGTATAGCTAATAGGCTTATAAAAAAGCCACATTAAAATAGTATTACTTAGATGACATGATTGCATTTCAACAAGATCCAGCTCATTTCGTGCACAGATAATTTACTTTAAAGTCTGGATATACTATATTAACCATTGCCCAGGCAACTTAATTTTTGCCTTGTACATACTTGTCCTGCCTCATGAGTGAAGCACAGGTCCTGTTGAAACATGCTAGCCCTGCAATGACATTTCTTACAACTGTAACTATCAAGTGGCCTGACCCTGAGTATGGTCTTTCCTACCTAACAGTCATAAAATCTGGCAACTATGACAGTCTCTACTCCACAAAGAAGCCACAGACTTATTCTGCTGTGGTCAAAGGGGAGTTATCTTAATCTTGCCACCGAGGAAGGCCCAAACAGAAGGCACATATTACTTAGAAGGCAAAAGATTCTTTAAAGCAGATTGCTTGAGCTATTTAGGGATTTTAATTAGTATGACTTGTCAGCTTTTTGTTCATGCAAAACAAGTGTCTTATAAAACAAACTTTTGTCCAGTAGGATGGAAAGTGATTGGGAGAGGCAGAAAACAATAGCGTTTTCTAAACTCAAGCTGAGATAGGTCAACGTCCTGGAAAACTACATGCTCACTGAGAACATAATGGATGATTTGGCATAAAACAATACAGACTGTTGCTGAGTGAGGTGTTCAAGGTTGGGTTACCTGTCCAGTGTTTCATGGGAACGTGGTTTTAACAAACATCTGGGAGGGCAGAGAGAAGATTGAAGAGAAGCTGGCTGAGTTGCTACGTAACATTACACATCTTCTGGTCTGCTTGTACATTAGCATCAGCTCTCAAAGAAGATGTTTGATTTGCCAGCTGGAAGTAAAATGCAGTGGTTGCCAGCAAGAGCTAATCAGGAAATTAAAATCTGGGAGAGATGAGGAGATACTTAAACAAAAACAAAAGCAGAAAAATTTAAAATGAGGGAACTTGATTGCTTTATATCTGAGCTTCAGTATATATATCTGCAGTATCTTCTGTCTGCAATGAGAACTAGAATATTTCAAAAAACAGTGCACCAAAGCACGGCTATTGCCCAGAGCATTTCTAATGCAAGACCCAAAACACCATTCATGAAGTTATAGCAGAATTTCTTATGTAGGCAGAATGAAGCTATTAATGCTGGAATTCAGCCAAACCAGCTAGAATCATAATCCCTACTTCTCTGTAATAGACACCTGTAGTATTGTACCCAGCCAGAATTTTAGTATGAATTTTCATGTGAAGAACAGCTCCTCCAACAAAGCGTACCCAAATGTCTGAGAAAGGGACCACTGTTCAGTTCAGGCTACCAGAGACAAGCACCACTGCTTTCTGTATCCCTTCTGTCTTCCTGGGTGGAATTCCAAGAACTCGTCAAGTCCAACCTTTCTAAAACAGTTAGAATTGGTGAAACACAGCATAAGGTAGTTAATTTACCAAGGAGTAATTAAGGGCATCCTCTGTATGCATCCTTGTGGATGATACATGCTTTAGAAAGTCATGTCATAGTCCTGTGAAAAATGTAAGAAACTAACCTTCTATGTGATATTCAAAATGTATTATCTCTTGCATTTGGCAGATATTTCAAAAATAGTGCCTGGGAAGTGTAGCATGTGTGATTTGGCTTGGAATCAATGAACTCAGTGGAGACATACTGAATTATGAGCAGAGGATATGCGCTGAAACTGTGGCTCTACTGCAGTCACCAGCAAATAGCCTACTTATTTTAATGAGGCAAGAATTTCATCACTGGATCTCACAGTAAATCTAATAATAGGTACTACAATTTTTGCCTGTGAAAATTCAAATTACTACAGTGGTTGTCATCCCATAGTTATATCTAAATTCTTGCAATATCATCCAAAGAACACATGACTAATCGTGCCATTATACTGCTTAAATGAAATATTTGAGGTATGAAAGTAAAAGAAGAGAGAGAACAAACTCTTAACTTTAAGGACTATGCCTTCCTTTTGGTATGTTCTCTTATTGGACCATATTTCATCATTAATACTATTGCTATTATTATAGCTAGTCATATGATCATTATTTTATCGAATGCTCTTATTAGAAATTCTTAATTTCAGTTCTATTTTGACTGCCCCTGAATACCTTTATTCATTTCATCATATTCTTAAAATAATTATTCAATATTAGGAGGAATCACAAAAATTCTTTTTGAGAAAAAAAAACCCACCCTGTTTTTCGGCAAGTGATACTGGCTTTCACATAGGATAGAAGTTAAATTAGCATATGCAATCTTGATTTTATTGTCAAGCAATGGCTGGAATATATTTTATGACATAATGTAAACATACAGGTTTATAGAATCATCTGATGGAAATATTAAGGACACCTCCTGACCTAAATTCACATAATCAGTCTCCATTGCCCTGAAAAAGGAAGGAGTATGAAACATATTTCACTATAATCTTTTCCCACAGCGCTCTTTCATACAGCGACTGAAATCCAGGAAAAAATTTCTGTTGACTTCAGCAGTGGATGAGAGTGACCCTGTGGACTGCAGATGAGGCTTTGCAGTTCCAGAGTGTGCAGGATAGTTCCTCGTATTTGAATGCACATTTCTGCAGGTTATTTTGACTCTGAAAGTTATGATGTATCATTTTGTGTTACTGTAGCAGCTCATTAAAAAGTTCTTTCCTCAAAAAATAAGGTGAAAGATGAAATCATTGAATAAAGCTTAAAGTATGTGAAGACTATATATACATGAAATGAAACAGATAATGAAAACAGACCTCAGTGCAGTCAAAACAGTTTTAGGTTTTTTTTATATACATATATTACAGAAGTTATACATCCTTTTGAGAATACAATAAGCTAAATTTTTAATCAAAACTTAACTGGATTTTTACATTTTGGTATTGTATCACAGAACATTAAATTACTTTATAAAATCATCTCTATAAAACTAAACAATGCTTTCAGAAACACTTCACTGAGATCCCTCTTTAAGAGAAAAAATATCATAAAGTATTAAAAATTAATGACAATTGTGAAGAACAAAAATATTACACTTATCACCTAATAAAAACATTTTTCTGAGGTAGAGAAATAAAAAAATAGAAAAAATTAAAGATGAAATGGACATTTATAGGCAAATTGATGATTGTTCACCTGTGCAACGTAGCATTTTTGGAGTTTTTGCCGTCCACACAGATGTGACAGGTGCCAAACTGTGTCAACTAATAGGTCCTGCATACCTGATATAATGAGAGTAAATTAAAAAGGACTGTGAGAAGAAAAGCACAAAACACAGTAATCTCAACTGTGGCACTCAAAACCCAATGAAAGTCCACACCTAGAATTATCAGAATAAGAATATGGTAGAAATATTTAAATATTTTTCAAAATAAGATTAAGTAACAGAAATTATGGAGAAAATTGTGGAGAATCTAAGAAAAAAATTGCAGGATAAAACAGTATTTCTGATAACTTCTGCTGACTTACATGCTGAAAACTGCTGTTGACATGCTGTTACATTTCTCTTTCCTGTTTTTTTCTGCGTCTTAAAAAGGTCACATTTCAAACCAATAGTCCCTAAGAGCCATGAGATGTTAATGTCACTGAAAAAAAAATATTCTCAGCTCTCTTTAAGTGAAAAAATGATAGCGATGAATGCACATATGCATTCTTACTGGGAGGTCTGGCATCAGATTGTAAGTGATAAGCTGAGTGAATCAACAGACTACTCAAACATGGGTTATCTTTGAATAGAAAAAATTATACTATCTGTTGATCTGTCGATAATGTGTTTCACTGAGTTTGGTAAGCTCACAAGACTTCTTTCAGCTAAGTAATTTTCAGTTAGAAAATTTTTGAGATAGGTAATAGATGAGGTCTCTAGGAAAAAAATATACACTTTACTGGTGTTGTCAAAAGGAAAAATAATTTTAAAGCATCGTGGAAAATAATAGTGAGGGTTTCAAGATCACTGTTACTTTAAATCACATACCACAGCTCTCAGTTCAGCAGTTCACAGTCATAATATTAGTAGGTAAGGCTGCATTTCTCCTCAAAGGATCAGCTGAAGTCATGGAGAATGTATTGTGCTGATGATAAGCACTCCTACAATAAGTTAATTCACTTATTGGTAAAACAATTTAAATATTTCAATAAAAGTATATTTAATGAGAAATATTGTTTTGATTATTCACAAAGTATTTTTAATTTTTAGTTGAATTCACTGGTAAATTGGTCAGAGCCATCACCACTTAGAGAAAATATCCAGAAAAGCATTTGTTGTCCTGTTCATTTCAAGCAGGTAAACATTCTGGCACTTGAAGACTCAGATTCACCTATATTGCTGGCTAAAATAATGTCGACTCACATCTCCTTCACAGAAAGAGGAAAACTGTTCCTTGTCCTTCCTGTGGGAGCTGCTCCACTCTTTATAAAACATTTGAATTTTCATTAAGCCAGAAAGTAACTAACTCACTAGAATGCTTAGGACACTCACTGGAGAAGGGGAACATGGCTGTAAACATCCTCTTGCTGCTGCAACCAGGATATTCGAGCTGTGTGATCTTTCTTCTCAAGTGAATATTTGAATTATCAGATCACTGGTCACTTTTTGATGGGGCTCCCCCTCTTCCTTCTACTGGAGCTTTCGCACTTGAAATATTCTTTCCAGTGGAGAAAACAAGGTGTTAACTGCATTGTTGGCTTATGCATAGGATTTTGCGTTGGAAAGAGAAACCTGGTGTGTGTGAACTAAATGTTTAATTGCTGACACTAACCAAACAGCATCAAATGGAAATACTCAGGCCAATACTTTATGCTGTCCTTGATTATCCTCTCTCTTAATAATATGAACATTTTTTCTAGGAGTTGAAGGTTATGCATGCATATGCCTTTGTTAGGAGGAAGAATTGAGCACTAAACCTCCCCTAAACAAGTTGCTTACCTAGAAAGCTTTTTCACAGAAGAATTGCTATCTACTTTTGTCGATATTTCTCTGAATCAACCCTTTTATTTTCTTTGTACCTTTCTTCACATCTTCTAAACATAGGTTTTCACTCTCAACTCATTACAAACAGAAAGAAGCATGTAAGAAGTCATGAAGAACCCCCAGTATCAATACAGGAAGAAAGGATCGAGAGCAGCCCTGCCGAGAGGGACTTGGGGGTGCTGGTGGATGAAAAGCTGGACATGAGCCGGCAATG
>NW_009260080.1:1359068-1372901 GCF_000687185.1 Egretta garzetta
CAAGGGGTAATGGTTTTAAACTAAACCAGGGTAGGTTTAGACTAGATATAAGGAAGAAATTCTTTACAATGAGGGTGGTGAAACACTGGAACAGGTTGCCCAGAGAGGTAGTGGAGGCCCCATCCCTGGAAACATTCAAGGCCAGGTTGGATGGGGCTGTGAGCAACCTGATCTGGTTAGCGGTGTCCTTGCTCCCTGCAGGGGGGTTGGGCTAGATGACCTCTAGGGGTCCCTTCCAACCCAAAACATTCTATGATTCTATGATTCTATGATTCTAAGAAACAAGATGTTTTTATACATAGTTACAGATTTATGAGTATTATACAGGCAAGCATGCACATAAGCAAATACATTCACTTATGTATCCACTATAATTGATTTGTACCACAGAAATAACAGTTTCATTACCATCAATTATAATAGACATGCTACAATGATGAAAGACATATATGTCTCAGCAAGACTAATACACACGACAGAGAAGGCAAAAAGTAAATATTGTAGTCCTTTCTTCTAAGTGGAAATTGTTAGCAATTTTCAGTAAAATTCAATTTTGCACTTTCATAATAATTTCTACTGTTTTAACTCATACAGAAATTGGCCTTCTCCTGCTTTTTTCTATAAAAGCTTGTTAAGAAAGCCTTACAGTCTCTCACAGTTTCCTCTGCCTCCTTTTTGTCTCCTGTTGGTTACAGCCTAAAGCTCTGGAAGGGAAAACAGATAGCATCTGCTCAAGGGTGTGAGATTACAGGAAATCATAATCTTCTGAAAGAGAAAATGTACTTTACTTGCCAAACTTTCACAGTTTCCATCCAACTGGTTTTTTGTGTTTTTTTTTTTTTTAAAGTCACATGCTGTGTCACAACACCAAAAAATACATTCAGTGCATGAGTAATTCTACATGCAAGTGTTGCAATGACAAAAAAAAAAAAAAAAGTGAGGGGATATGCTACAAACAGATGCCCTTTTTATTTTGGGAAACATCTAGATGCAGAGAGCTGAAGCAATTCCAGATTTCATTTCTGCTGGAAGTCCCTTCTGAAAGCCAGAAAGAAAAACTACCAAGAAATCCAATCCAGTTTTCAACAAGAACCAGAGATTCCAACTGTCCTGGCTTTACGCCAGGTTTGTATGTGAATGACTCCTCATGAAATTTCATTATGTGGTGGGTGCTCCAAGAGGAATTTCTCAGCTGTAAATTACCTCCATTCCACAGAAGGAACTATTTTGACACTAAATGATGGGACATCATTCAGTAGGCAAAAAGAAATGAATTATTGATTTAATGCAAATTATTTTACTTGCCTGTAAACTAAAATGTCACTTGTTTCTTGGTCCTTCAAACTATTATTATATAGACATACAACTACTGCATGATATTATCTCTTAATCATATAAGGGGCTTAGTGTTGGTTTTTCTGCCATGGTATAAGCTAGTAAGGTCTGTAGGCGAACCTAAACAGAATAGCTTTTATATATAAGATTGGTAATGTTGATCACCTAACCTTTTCTGTCTTGGTAATTATTAGGACGAAATATACAGGCTTGTGGTCAGGTTCCCTTATATAAAAAAGTAACCCAACTCCTGTTGACACTGGTCTTCACACTTCAGCTGTATGTAATCAAGGATGTGAGACAGGATTCTTCAGAGATCAATCATACCATCCAGAAAAAATGTCTAAAGAAAGTGGGATAGCACTCTAGAAATATTGCATTTTGGTTCTGGTTGAGAAAGAGTTCTCTCCAGCAACTCCAAAAAGAGTCTTAACATAAATATCTAATTTTTAAATAGATGTAATTAAATGAGTTTATTTCTGTTGAAAATTACTAATTAACAAATTCTAGATACAAGAATCAAAAGCAGAACGCTGCTTTATTTTTTATCTTTTTAGCTTCGGGAAGAGGATATGCATAAGATCTGCAATGAATATACCTCACATATAGACACTTCTATCTGGCCATTTTATCCTGTGAATTAAATCCTACCTAGGATGTTAGGAAAATAATTTCACCTTTTTATATGTGGAGGTTTTTAAGGAATACTCTCTAAAAGACTTCAGCTGTCTCCAATCTTCTTTTGGAGAACTGAGTTTGAGATATTTGCTAGAGGGTTAGGACACAGCAAATTTGGTCCCCTTTAAGGTATGTTCCATGCAATAGCCTGAAAAGTGCCTTGTCACTGTGATGATGCATCAGTGTGTTCTTCTCTCCTGCTCTGAAAAACTGCAGCATCTGAGCTGAAGCAGCCTCCTAGGGCTGGCTGTGGGCAGGTCTCACTCCTGAATTGCCATCCCGCTGAGAAGGGGATGATTTGGGGGACTGTCGGACTGCTGGAAAACATGGCAAAGCATGTAGAGAAATATTGTCCTACTACATACAAAAAACTCAAGGATATGGAACAGTGAAGCTCAGTAGGAAAATTGATCCAGATGTACAAAATCTCTTGTTCCTGCACAGCCTCATAGGAAGCAAAAAGTCATAATCCTTGTGGTTTCCAGAGAGCAAAGGATATATGACCGCTCAGTCCCAATGAAATCATACGTGGTGTAAGTTTACATGAGAGCACTGGTATGTCTCTATCAAATGATGAATAGTCTCCCCAGCATCTCCCAGTCCTTCAGAGCGTTGTGCTGTGCTGCTTCCATAGCAACCAGCAGTGCTCAGGATGGGGCCATGGCGCTGCTGAGGCTCTTGATGCTCAGCAAGCTGGAGACACAGTGCTACAAGCTGACTTTCTCATTTCCAGCCATATAACCGTGGCAAACTGGAAGAACACAAATCTTGCCATAACAACCATGGGACTATTTAGTTCCTTGTAAATCACTAAAGGGATGGGAGGGAGGAGAGGAAACCAAAACATCTATTGAGGAGTATTTGCTGTTGCTGTGAGCGTGAGAGGGAGTTCTGCATTTGTATTTTGGAAAACCATGACCTTTCCCAGAGGGTTACTTAAATATTTGAAGCTACAGTGATTTCAAATATGCATTGATGTATATTCTTATCAGAAATTACTGTAGAAATTATGTTTATGCTGCACTCAGTAAAGCACATGTTTACAGTTCATTTCACTTTCCTATTGAAAATGTATAAGCATATCCGTTTCACCTTGAAAAACACTCACGATGCGAAAAGTAACATAGTTTATTTAGAAAATGCTTTTTGTAAGAATATTTCTGTATATCTCTGAGCTTTATGGGAGGGTATGACCTTAAAAAAGATAAGCTGTCAGAAAAAGAATGGCAAGTAGAGATTTCACAAATCTTTTGTTCTCTTTTGATTCTTGGAGACCCTTTCCCTTCACCCATTTTCCATATTTTACACAGAATTGATATTCAAAGTCTGGTTGCTTTTATACCTTAAATGTACTTAAAAGTACTACCTCTCCTTAATATGTCTTGAAGCATTATCTGTGCAACATGTACGTATCTTCTTATTTATTTGAGTAAAAATACAGTTACAAGGGAAAGCAGCTTTTGTACAAGGCCAACTTATTACATTCCTTATCTACTCCCCTTATTGTACCTGGAAGTTTAACTCACAGATTTTAATTATCTACAGCTTCCTCCCCTCCCAAAAATTTTGTCACATCACAGCTGAAGGGGCAGCAAACTGTTAGTTGGAAGCAGAAAACTACTGGCCGGAGCTGGGTCAGAGAAGGAAGCAAGAACATCTTAATTTTTCATATCACGCTATTACAATCACAGAAACTAGTAAATGCAGAATGTCCTTGGAAAATGTAAAATTAGATACTTAGGCCTTAATTCCACAAGGTATTTTAAGGTTCAAAGTGATAGTCTATCCTTATTTCTCAGTTAAGCACAGCACCCCATTAAATGTGCATATAAATACTGAATGAATTAAATACAGAATGTGAGGGGTTTTTAAATCTGGGTAAAACAGATTTGATGTAGACTGACCTGCCGTAACAGGCTTATTCAGCAGAATAATCCAGATCTCATTTCAGCTCAGCATTTCAGCCTTAACTGAACTTTGAGGATGTGCATTAGTCACGCAGAAGACAGGTGTATGCATCCAGTGGCTGAGATGAATTGAGCCAGTTGGCAGATACTAGGTTTTACCAAAACAAATTCTTGCTGGATCAGAATGTGAATTTCTTTTAAGTAACACATGCAAATTAAAACTTATTTAAAATGATACCAACATGCACTCTTCACATTTGTATTGTCACTAAAGTAGCACTCCCTTGCACACCCTGAGAGCCACCTTTCCCATACCTTTCCAACTGAAATTCTCGAAAAACACTTTGGAGCATGCAAAAAGCTTGTATGAGTAGCTACCACAGGTGTCAGTGAGAAGAAAAAGCTGAAAGGTGAGAAACTATGGAAGTGAGAAAGAACCAATTTCAATAGAAATTTTCATCTGGCAGAAACTGTACAGAATAAAGAGGGTAAGGAGCAAAGAGTTGTAAAGACCAATA
This sequence comes from Egretta garzetta, assembly GCF_000687185.1. Classification (NCBI taxonomy): domain Eukaryota; kingdom Metazoa; phylum Chordata; class Aves; order Pelecaniformes; family Ardeidae; genus Egretta; species Egretta garzetta. The sequence goes on from NW_009260080.1 coordinate 1,363,507, forward strand.
CACTAACAAGGATGGATGTACTTGGGAATACGCATACATGTGCATCTGCCTCTTTGCTCCCTTGAGGTCTGTGTGAAAAAGCCACAGACTGGCACAGCAGTACAGGTTCTGAGATACTTTGGGAAAAGGGTAAGAAATCTACACCACGTTCAACAAAGTCCATATAGTTTTGGTTTTATGGTAATTGTCTAGCTCTTTCACATCAAAAAGTCAGGAAAGCTGTAAACCAGTGCAGCACTTAGGAAACAGGGGAAAAAAATAGGACAAGGAAGACTTGGAGATTCATAGGTTTGCATTTTATTTTTCTCTCATTCACACTGATAAGAGCTACAAGGCATATTTCTACAGCCGGGCAACAACATTTACATTGTCTTTGCGAACAAAATATAGAACATGTTCTGAATTTAGCTAATCCCTCTTAGTCCAATAACAGCAACAGACCCCTGATCATCTTTACTGTTCAGTTAACAGCACATTCACCACATAGCTTTTGTTTGTAATAATTGTTACTTTCTCAGATGGTGTCCAGGCAGTTTGGTGTCCAACAGATAGTTTGGAGGCACTTTGCTATTTTCAGGGCAGAGCATTTGACTAGAGGATAGTAAGCAATACACTTATTCTTCAGGGCTAGGGAATAGTCTTGGTTATACTAATTCACAGCATGTCTCTCTCTCTCTCTGCCTTTGACCAGAAGAAGTACTACTCTGAACTTAAGAAACATTCCCATGTTCTAGTTTTGTCAAATTTAATATGTTCCTTTGGAAAGCTGCAGTTCTGATAAATCATCCCTTTGCAGCTGGAAACTTTTTATTGCAGAAAATTCCTGATTTTTATCCTGAAGTCCTTCTCCTTCAAAAACAATATTCTGTTTTGATTTACTCTCTGACATAAATACATTTTGACCACTTCATCCTGCAGTGATGTTTCACATGGGGTTTTTTTTCTGTTAAAACTGTCTAAAAAACCCTCTAGAAAGAAATGGATTTAATGAAACTACAGGTTAATCAAAGTTTCTATTTAGGTTTTCTAAAATGTTTATTTGCTTAACAATATTTCAAAATAAATCAATAAGGCATTGAACACACTGTAGAGTCAGTATTCTCATTTTTCTAGGCTTTTCCCAGCAACTGCTCTGGAATGAGCTCAGTTCTATAGCCTGCAAAGAAAACTTGAGAAAATAAAGAAGATCCTTAGTTTCCCTTTGAGTCAGACAAAATTTGTCAAAATAGTTTAGTGCTGTGCAGAATTAAATAACACCACAAATATGGTAATTATACTGTGGTCTGACAAGATTTCCCTGTAGTTTAACAGTAGGCTGCATTAGAGATCCACAGAATATTCATTCTTCTTACAAAAGGTATTTGGAAACCTTGCCGAATTTCAAAGGGTTTCCCCATCCTGAACCGAGTTGCTCTGCAGGAGACGTAAGCATGTGCTGACCTAACTGCTAACTGTAGTAATAACACCAGCAAAACATCACTGAGCATATAACACATTATGGGTAAATCTAAATTGCCATGTAAGGTAATTTAAATGTACAGAAAGTTACTTCAAAAAAACCAGAGATATGTAAGCCCTGCAAGATATTGAAAATTCAACTTTATCAGCTGCAAATTTGCAAGCAATTCATAATCTTCAATGTTTTTTTGGAAAGCTCTTTCACAAGAGCCTAAAAAATTTTCTTAATGTCAGTAATAAATGACAGGCGAGGAATTTTGGCAGCAAATGTTTCAGCCGTCCTCCTGAAATGGATGAATATTTCCCTCCTTACATTAATTCACGTTACAACATGTACACGGGAGAATGATAATAGGGTTCTTCCCTCATGCTTGTCATGTATAAAATATTGTACTACTTCATAACATTAAAAGGGTGACTAAGGCCAGACATTGCTTAAAAAGAAAAGGGAAACCTAAAGTTTGAAAGGTAACATCTTCAGTGTGAAATGTAGTATTCATGAACACTGTCAAATACCAATCTCGTCTCAAGTGCTGGCTCCTGCTAATTCTTACTGACAGCTGTTCTTATGGTTACCTTGAGACATTTGGTTTTAAATGTCAGACTGGTTGGATCTTACTTCTTCCCTAAACATTCACCAACAAGATGAGGAATATGTTCACTGAAAAGAAAAAAAGAAATCATGTGTAAATGTGAAATGTGTGAAATGTTCTGTAAGGAGATTTCTTTTCAGAGAAAAATTATCTAAAGTAAATTATTTCTTTCTGTACCTCCTGAGATTGCAAAACAGAGAGGGTTTCAGGTATACAGTATCTTCTATATGTGGCTGGATAGTAGTCTGCTAATAAAACAGTTTTTACAGTGCTTTCACTGGTATTATTCAAGTGCAAGGGTGGTTGAGAAGAGAAAATGTGGGCATGAAAAGACTGGTCTCAACCCCTCCATTTTCTGTGGGTCTCTGAAAAATCTGCTACCTCCCTCATCCCTACATGTTCAGTGGCTACTTCAAAGACCAGCGACTGATCCAAAGCCTGTGAAAACTGATAAACATCTTCCTCTTAAATTGGATGATCTTTGAATTTTGCATATCTGTGATGGACTGTTGTGTCTTGTTTTTTTAAATGGTCAGATTTCTTATGCTCTGAAGATTTATTCATAAAGTGATTTGCAAAATTTGTCTTGGACTCAATATTTCCCCTTACAGTGAGAGAAATGAATGCCCTGCATGTTAGGAAATTAATCATCAGTTTAACTACTTTTTAACTCTTGAGCAGATCTGGTCCCTCCTCCCCCTTCACTCCCCCTTTCTTTAAATAAAATTCCTTTCTTTAAATAAAAGTCCTTTAAATAGAGCTGTAAGAGAGCAGAAGTAGTGGAAGGGAAGTAGTAGAATTCAATTGCTTCATATTGAGACTGATTGTCTTCTGATGCAGTGCATTTTCATAAGGCCCTAAAGGTTTAGGTCCCTTTATGGGACGGGGATGGGGAGGGTGTATTCATCAGCCAGTATGATAGAAGAGTTCAAATTAGATGATCTGAATATATTAGAAGAGTATTTCCGTCTTTGCCTGTCTTGTCTATTTAAACTTATATTTTTGGCAGAGATTAATCTTTTCGTATGCATCTTTGTGCACTTGATGGAATGAAATATTATATATAGGGACAACAGGGTCATAATGGAGACAACTAAAAGTACCGCTGGAATATTATTTTACTTTCTACTCTGAGAGATCTTGGGACTTATGTTACCTTATGTCAGGCCTCAAAGCAAATTATACTTATGTAGTGACTAAATGTGTTTTTTCTAAACACATGAGAGTAAAATAAGCAGAATGTGCAACAAGCCACTGTTTGAAAGCATAACACTAGACGGTGGTTGACTTGGGTAGACCCAGAGAACTGTGCTTCCTCCTATTGAACTTCACAGCTGGTAGGTGGTACTTACTTATTTTTCCCTTTCTCCTTCCCCTGTGTCTGTGCCTAAGTGACTGTCTCTGACCATCTTCCCAGTGCCTAGAATGAGCTATGGAAGTCTGGATTTCTGGCTGACATCATATTGGTGGTCGGCTTCAGAAAATGCTAATGCTAAGCCAGCTGAGGATGTTCTCTTGGCTGTCATCCTGGAGGCTGCTAACCTCTGCTTTCCCCTGAATGGTGATCAGAGCCCTGAAGTTTGGACTGTGATTGTGCCTCTGGTATCTATGTTTTGTCTGAGCCACCTCTTAGCTTGTCAGCACATTTCTGTCCCTCTTGATATGAAAGGAATAAAACTCAGCCATCTATTTGCTTAGCACATATGGCAAAGCACAGTGGATTTCTCAGCTATCACTGCTGTAATTCAAACCAGAAACATGCTACCATTACCAGCAGACCTTTTTCCACCACCCATAACCAATCAGAGACTGGTGTCAGTGCACACTTCAAAATTAGGTGAATGCTGCCGGGACAAGAATCATCAAAATTAAAGAATGCTATGAGAGATTTAGCATGCAATAGTAAGCAATCAAAGTGTTGAAAGTACTTACAAACAAGCAGTCCTCAAATTCTGTGTGAAACGTTGAGCTGTTTCCCTGCACATTATGACCCCTGTGGGATGCTTCTTGGAGGTTAGTATTTTCCTCGACAGATGCCAATCCAGTTTGGAGATGTGTGCAAAACCCCATCTTGTAGCTTTCTCAAGAGATTTTGTAGTTGTCCTTTGCTGGATGTGTAGGCATAGGCATTTTATGTGTTATGTGCTGCTACATTTTGTACAGACATGAAGGACCTACAGCTGCTGCTGGCTGCCATACAGATTTGGCTATATTCAATTTCTGAGACACATCTGAGCTGCATTTTCTTATCGCGCTGTCACTGATCAAAATGCAGTTTTGTTCAACAGGCATATGCACAACTGAATTTATTCTTAATTTGAGTTAAAACCAGGGTTCACTAATGCAGCTGGTTTAAGCAGACTTCAGTTCACAACCTGTGCAGTTTACTGAACTCTTCAGTAGACTCCCTGATCTGAACCTGATACTGGTGGGTCAGTGTGCCACTGACTTCTGGGGATACCCTACATATGACTAAGATTTTAAAGACTTATTTTCCCTTCAATCAATACTGAATATCAGTTTCAGATAGCAAACACTTAGCTAAACCTTTTTTTTCATAAAGATCTAGCTTTTCTTTTACATGTTTTTCTCAACTTCTTTATTTAGTTGTAGTTTTAGTGGAAACGTTGCTTAAGTCAATAAGGTCAATAACTCGTCTATTTTAAAAGGCTGGGTTATATCAAAACAGGTGCAGTACCCTTACTAATACATACTGAGGGAGTTTACAGCTTATGAGTTTATCCTGTGTGCTGTCTAATTACAGCACAACCAGCAAGGCAATAAATTAAAGCTACAAAATGAAGTTAGACGTGAGCTTTACAGCTGGAGACTAGGTAAGAAGACAATTGCAGGTAGGTATCCACCTATACATTTAGAAAGGAAAGAATAATAGAAGAAACAAAGATTAAAGAAGGCTAATTTAGGTGGGAAAGCGGTTGTAATTAATGTTGGAATCCAATTTGTTTTCTTTGCTAACCATATAGAACTAAACATGCTCATTAGCATATGCTCTGTGTACACAGAACCTGTGTCTGTGCTAGGTGTTATTAAGCATTTTAAATGGTATTGTAACATAGTCAGGACTAGAATAAATCCTGTTTCAGCTGTGTGCCTAGGCCTGATCCCCAGTTCTTTGAGATTGTTTGGTCTTAAATCTTCTAGAAACCCAAACTTCCTAACCCCCTAGCTCCTGTTTCTGCTACTAACTGCAGAGGTATCAGCTATGATCTGCAGTCCTGCAAACATAAAAATTCCTAGTTTGGCTAGATAGCTGCTAATAAATTTCACTTTAAAATAATAAATCAGCCCTAATAAATCTACAGATTAATGTAGCTATTGATAGCAGTGGATTGCTTCAGACCTGGGAATGATTTTACCTATTGTTAACTGATCTGCAGTCTCTCCAAAAACTCTAAGAGTAGAAAGGTGCCTTCATCAAGAGTGATGTGATAATTTCTTTTTATATACACATCTCTGGTGACTGGAACACTTAAGCAGTGGAGGCCAGGTATAAAATCCTTATGTGGGGAAAAACATGAGATCTTTAGTCATATTCATGATGTCGCTATCATACTTTCTTCCTTTAGTGAAAGTCTTAATATTTTATGTAAACAGGTTATTTAAGAGGAAAAATAAAGATAGACTACTTTCTAAGCTAGTGCAGAATGTTAGGAGTTCAGGGGTTAAATCTCTACTACTTTTCATGACAGAAGAGATTTGAATATTTGTCTTATAGGTCTTCAATGACTGTACTAATTACTGGATTATTGAAGCCAGAGGGCAAGATGAAGGCATGGTGGGACCAAAACCCAGTAATTTCAAGCTCTCTCCTAGAAGAACATACACTCACTTCATAATTCAGTTCCAGGAATGAGATTAGCCCAGTATGTAGTGTTTGTGGTTAACTGGCTAATTGTTTATATTATGCTGAACTATTCTTTGTGATACAGTCAGGTTTTTCTGTTTTTACTGTATTAGAGTATTGGTGGCATATTCTATAAAGTATTTGTTCTTTGCACCTATTTAGTCTGAACTTTTGCAAAGTGTCATTTTCTTTTTAAATTTCTCAAAAGTTTGCTATCAAATGCTGTAAGACCTTCTTATAATACCTTACTGAAAAGTAAGAAATTCTGGAGATTCTGGAAAGTTCAAGTATTTCACAGTATATGGTTATATGTGTTTCACAACTTCAAGATTCCATTTCCCACAATCCTCCCATTTCAGAGCAATTTTCATTAATAGGATGAGTTGAGTTTCTGCAACAAGTCTCAACATTTCTGTTCCCATAAATTAACAAATCACATGGAGAAGAAAACTACTAAATAAGTTGTTTCTCAAGAGCCTGGGTGAGGCTTACCCTTGGAAAGCAACACTACAAGCCAAGGACAGCATGTATAAATGCACTTCATTGAGTACATTTTTCACTCCATGGAGACCCATCAGCCCTCCAGGCAGATTCCTCCCATGTTTTCTCAGCACACCCATAAATCTTGAAATCCCTCCCACTGAAAGAGAAACAACAACAAATGATACTTACTCCAAGGCAAGCACAGCAAATCAGCTGATACGGCCAGGCAGATCTGCTTTTACTAAAGACAGATGAATGTGTGGGTTGATCCTTGCGAAAACATCACAAGCTTCTTGCTGACAGTGATGAAGTCTTTTGACACTTGGGCTTTATTATTTGCAATGTCCAGCCTTTTCATGTTCAAAAAGAGTACACAAGCTTTCTGAAATCAGTGGAGTAGGGAAAAAAAGGGTCCTTAAAAGGACAGATCCTCAGTACCTACCACTGGCTGAGCAAACAAACCTTCCATAGGAAGTCTTCATTTCCAGAGCTTAAGGAGATCCCTGTAGCAAACAGTGCTGACAAAGTGTATCTACATCATCCATTCATTAATCTGTATTACTTCTTTTAGTGCTTCTGCTGTTAAAGCCAACTCTGTGGTTGCAGTGCATTTGCTCTGGAAGGATTTCTGCTGTATCATGCACTAGGGAGAAATAACTGTTGAGTACAATTTAACTCTCTAAGCTGAGGGGAAAAAAATGAATAGTAATTATTCCCGCTTGCTTGCCTTTCAGGAAATGTGCATTTTAAAGGCTCATGTAACTATAAAAGCAGTTGCATGCTGAGCAATTTTGAAAGATTTTTAAACAGTTTGAAATTCATGATATTTACTGGCTCACAAGGACCACTGACAAGTAGGATGGGTTCAGATCCACTGTTTACTTTTCATAAATCAGACGTGATTGAAACAGGGAACAGAAGCCTGAATCTCATGAATCATCTGCTTACATATGGTTTCTCTGTATCAGGATTGTAAACATTTGCATTATTGGAAGCTTTCATGCATAAGAGGATTCTCTCATACACATAGCACTATCTGCTAGTCAACAAGTCTGAGAGAGGATCAGATGCAGAAAGCTCTTTCATCCTAATTGGAGTACTAATTATTTGTGGCCATGAGTTTCATTCCTAGGTTGGAGAAGCATATAAAATATCCTCCACTTCCAGCAGTGTGTTAACATAAATTAGATCTAGAATAGGATAATGTTTGCTGGAAGGGACCTTTGGAAGTCATTTTGTCCAACCTTCTGCAAAAAGCAAGTGTAGCCTCAAAGTCAAATCAAGCCACTTGGAGCTTTTTCCAGTCAACTTTTGGATATTTCCAAAGCTTCAGATCCCACAGTCTCTCTGGGCAACCTGTTCTAGTGCTTACCCAGTTTTGTTACCTTTTTTCTTATATCAAGTCAGAATTTCCATTGCTACAAATTATGAATGTTGTCTCTTATTCTTTCACTGTGAATCTCAGAGAAGAGTCTGTCAACTTTCTCTATAACCATCATGAAGTTATTAAATGTTAGATTCCCTTCAGGTTTTTTCTTCTCCAGGCTAAACAAACTTGGGTCCTTCAGCCTTGCCTCATATGTCCTGTGCTTCAGGCATCTGCCCACTTCATTGGACCTCTGCTGGACTTTCTCTTATTTTTCAATGTAGCTCTAAAACTGCAGGAAGGTGCCAAAACTGGGCACAATACTCCAGGTGAAGCCTCATGAATGCTGAGTAGGGGGTGATAATCTATCTTCTCTGCTGCTGGCTTATTAGTGTATCCCAGTCTTTGTTTCTGCAATGCCATACTTCTGTCTTCTGTTTAATCTCAGTCCCTCAGGACTCCCTGCAGAGCTGCTCCCTAGTCAATGAGTCCCCATGGGCTTTGCATTTGTTTTCACTGAACTTCATAAAATTTCTGCAGATGGATCTTCCAGCTTGTCAAGGTCCCTATAATTGTCAGTTCTGATAATCTGAAGAAGGAGCATCCCATACAGCCAGTCTTTCACCCACCTTACAGCCTACCTATCCAGCCTGCATCTCTTAATCTGGCTACAGGGATGCCATAGGACATTCTTTCAAAAGCCTTGCTAAAGTAAAAGTAAAAGACATCCCCTCTCAGTCACTGAGACAGTCATTTTGTCATAGAAGGCGATCAGGTCGGTCAGGCATGGTTTGCCCTTGTAAATCTGTGTTAGTTTCTCCCAGTCACCTTCTTGTCCTTCATGTGTCTGGAAATGGCTTTCAGGAGGACTCTTTCCATAGTCCTCCCAGGACTGACATAAGGCTGACTGGCCTGCTCTTCCCTGGATACTTTGTTTTGCCTTTTTTGAAAATAGCTGTAACATTTGCTGTTTTCCAGTCATTAGGAAATACCCATGGCCATAGAAGACAGATCCCTGCCAGCAATACCAACCATACAACAAGGTATTGATCCACAGGATCCACAGACTCTCTCTGACTGTTTCCCCTTGACCAGCAGGGTTGAGGAGAACACCAACAGTTTCTCTTTGCCCAACATTCTTACCCTAAGGACCATGTAGTGACCCTTGATCTACTTAAGGTCTCCATCGGCAGATACCCACAAGGACAAGTAGCCTGAGTGTTGGATGAACCTTGGCAAAGTATCCACAGTATTCCAGATTTGGGCCCCAGATGAGAAGGCCGTCCTTCCTTCTGAGTAACATGGGGCTGCGATTCTTGTCCCTACAGGATGCGATCCACCCAAGAGTGCTGAAGGAGCTGGCAGAGGAGCTTGCCAAGCCACTCTCTATCATTTATCAGCAGTCCTGGATAACAGGGGAGGTCCCAGATGACTGGAGGTTGGCAAATGTGACATCCATCTTCAAGAAGGGCCGGAAGGAGGATCCGGGGAACTATAGACCTGTCAGCCAGACCTCAGTACCGAGGAAGATTATGGAGAGGTTCATCTTGAGTGTGCTCACCAGGCACATGGAGGACAATCAGGGGATCAGGCCCAGCCAGCATGGGTTCATGAAAGGCAGGTCTTGCCT
>NW_009260080.1:1373175-1378422 GCF_000687185.1 Egretta garzetta
CCAGCTCCTCCCCTCTAGTCACAACACCCCCATACAACACTACAGCCTTGGGGAAGAGTGGCTGGAAAGCTGCCTGTTGGAAAAAGACCTGGGGGTACTGGTTGACAGCCGGCTGAATATGAGCCAGTAGTGTGCCAGGCTACACATTAGGAAAAACTTCTTCACCAAAAGGGTTGTCAGGCTCTGGAATGGGCTGCCCAGGGAGGTGGTAGAGTCCTCATCCCTGGAGGTATTTAAAAGAAGGATAGATGAGGTGCTTAGGGACATGGTTTAGTGGTGGGATGTCAGGGTTAGGTTAAAGGTTGGACTCGATGATCTCAAAGGTCTTTTCCAACCAAAGTGATTCTATGATTCTATGATTCTATCTCTGCAAATAAACCATCGATCTCCCAGTCATTGTCCCTGCTGTGACATGATCTGCTCTCCTCCTCCCTCAGCCCGCTGACTAGATGGTCCATTGATGTCTCCAGATCACAGCTACTGTAGGTGAGGCTACTGTTAACCTCAGCCCTGGCCTTGACACCATCCTTCCCTGCAGGCCAAGGCCTGCACAGCTCTGTCCTCCTCCAGCATGCCCACCTTGGTTAACTGCAATGTCTAATCCACTTTAAAAGGGACTGACAGTTTTTGTTATCTTGTTCTAAAAAATTTATTTCAAAATTTTCCTGGTTTTGTATTCAAAAGAATAGGTATATAGAGAGATACATGTATACACACACACGCATGCACACACACACAAACTGTGAAGTCAGCTGTGAAATTATCACTTCTACAGTACTGAAGTAAATTGTCTTGTTCCCCTTTCAATCTTTGAACATTGGTTACAAAGACTGTAAAAAGATACACAATGTAATAATCACCTATTGAGATTACAAATTTCTGTGTGAGAAATAACTTCAGGTTCCTTCCTGAGGTGTCTCATGGGTTGTTACCCTGAAGCTATTTCCACATAAGTTTTGAATTTCCCACCTTGCTGTTCCAACAATTTTTGAAGCACTCTTCTTTGCAGCATCCAGTCTAGAAAATACCTCTGTACTTTAGTGAATGTTTAATGTCTGTTTAAATGCCCTGACCACTTTCAGCTTTTCAGTTTCCTATGTCGAAATTAATATAAAAAATGGTTTTGCTTAAGTTCCTTTCCTTACCACATTTTGCATTCTTCACCACTGCACATTAAAGAGTTCATAAAAATGCATCATGGACCCATTTAAAATATGTGATTAACTGCTAATACGAAACATTAACTTGCAGTGCTTTGATAGAGATGATCATGTACAATTATATTTGATGATGGTAATTCATAATTACCATTTTTGTTACGTATAAAAATACAGTATGGCAACTGCTAGGTATTCGAAACTTCTGTATAAATTTAAGAAATAAATGCTGATGTAAGGCTGGCTGACAGGTTGTGACCACCATGACTGATTGGTCATGTAACTCTTCTCAGTTCTGCCCACCACAACCGCACCTATGGACTCCTGAAGGAACATGTAACAGACTTTTTGCTCCTATCTTTTTATGTTGAAATTATAAAAAAAAAAAAAAAGAACACCATCAGTTCAGTTGTTGTGCTGGTTTTACTCAAAACCCAAGTTTCCCTAAAGAACCCTTGTATGCAATAAAAATGTAAGGCTGACCTCATGTTCAGGTGTAACTACAGAAGCCACATATGATCTATGGGGAAAGCTGGGAAAAATAGAAACTTCTGGACCACATTATGCAAGTTTCTCTGAAACTTAGTGTATGACTCATTATCTCTCTCCATTCTGGAAGAGATATATAGACCAGAAAAAGAGATACAGGTAAACAGGGCTCTAATAGCATTTAAACTTCCTCCTTCAGATTTATCAGTAAATTTTTTATCTGTATATTATCTCAGATAGAAATTTCCCTCAAAAAAATTCCCTTTATTAGGTGTAAGAATGACTAAGGCCTCGAGACAGAAGAGTAGTACTTCAGGTTTCTTTTCCTTTTACTGTACCTCACGGCACATCACAACACTTTGCTGCAATACTAGGGTTTCAAAATTCAAACTCAACTGATGGTACAAAGAGATTATATTGATGATAGTTAGGATATTACAAAATTTTTAATTGTTTTAATGTTTAGTAAGTAGTTGGGGAATTTTGAAAAAAACCCCAATATTTTCTATTTTTAAAAAAAGATTAGTTTCTGGGGAAAAAAATAAAGGAACTGTTGTGATTAATTACTTCACTCATAACATAGGACAAAAGTTAACAATTTGTCAGAAAATATTAAAATATAATTTTATTTTTATGACTTTTAATTTTAAAATTTATAGTTATTTTAGTATAAAATGGTAAAAATTGGGGAATAAAACTATTAATGTCAGCTCAGAATCCTTTGTTTCATATAGTCATACTTTCAGGGAAGAAATACATGATTTACAGAGAATGGACTATTGGACCTGAATAATGAACCATGATGGTTTTTAAATGAGGGAGAAATCTGGTAGGTGTTCTTTGGTTTTTAAAAGTCTTTTGTAGTAAGGAAAAGAATTATTTTTCCAGAGCTAGCTTTGAATAAACTTTTTAATAAATGCAGGAAGTGAAAACTGAATATATACATATAAACATACATGCTTGGTGATGCACATTTAAATACCATTATGGAACTTTTTAAGTAAAGCTCAGAAATGAAAAGAAATAATCAAGTTATTGCTAGTGTGTAATCGTTGTATCTCCCTACTGCATTATGGTACAGTATTTTTTTATATCTTCACTTTAGTCATGATCCCTGAACTCCCATCTCATTCATTGCATATGGTGGCAGCAAAGGCGGACTGGGATATTATCACTGCCAGCCATTTGTGTTGGCAGTGTTCTTTCCTTGTATAATTAATTAAATACTTAAAGTGCAGAGGAAGAAAAAGAGACATAAATTCTTAATAGCAATCAGCATGCTCACAAATGAAGAGGAAGACCCTGGTTCAAATTTCTGCTCTGAATAAGATGGTCATGAAGTCACCATCTGACAACTACTCTTGCATTCATCCTGCACTCTGCTTTCTTGCTATCCTGCCAAGGTTGTAACAAGTTATGTGTTCCCCTTTACCGTAGATCAAAAAATTATACTTTTAAACAGATCTTTAGGTGGCAATTGCTATGTAGAATGACTCCGAAAGACCTATGCCAGAGACCACAGGGAAGAGAAAACTGATCTTAACAAATGAAGCTTATTTGGAAACCACCTTACTGGAGGAAGACATCAAAAGAAGGTTTTACGTCATGCTCTGGGTTACTCTGCCTGCACTAAGCAGTGATAGGCAGACTTAGCCAGAATGTAGAGAGTGCAGAAGGTGTGTTTGAACAACAGCTCACGCATCCTCAGTTGCCAGAGGCGCTGCGCATAACTCCCTGTATTGGCTTGCAAGAGGATGTGGCTTAGTTAGAAGCAATATTTCTTTACACCACAAGGACAGCAAAAAGATAGGTTGACCATGTTAGTCATGGGACCAATTGATTTATCTTGCCCCTGCATCCTTCCTTTTTGTAGTGCAAATCAAGAGGCAGACACAATGAAACTCTTTACTTTAAACTTAGAATTAATTTTTCAATAATTTTTAACAAAATGTTGGTCAATTTACATATATATCAGGTTCTTTACACACACATTATAACTGCTGTTAACTGTGAGAGTAATAATGTTGAGGCAGCTCCTATGGGGGAAAAATGTTAGCATTCAGCTTTCTAATTATTAACACGATTAATCTTCTCTCTTGCTGTTTTTAGAATTCCAATCAAACTATTTAAAAATTTAGAACCTGCTCCATGGGAAAAAGAAATCTTAATTGGGCAGGATGTGCAGATTTTCTACACATAATTGAGGGTTCAGGTTAACTACTCCTTGCCAATGCTATTGTGAACTAGGGGAGTTGCTCCTTCTACTTCCCCCGTAATAGAGCAGGAGCGAGAAACCTGGGTTCAAGTCCCCAGAGATCATTCACAAATGTGTGCTGATTATAATGATTATCCACAGGATCTGCGTGCACAGCAGCAGTATAAAAATGTTGCAAGTTGGATGTGTGACTGAAAACGGAACCATTCAAGACTTAAAGGTCACAAAGGTAGACAGTGTTATGACAAAGGTCTCAAAATCACTTGAGCATATCAGTCATTCACTCCTAGTCTGCTTAAATATAGCAGGTATCTTTTTTTTTTTTCTATTTTTTTTTCTTTCATTTTCTGTGAGGACAGTTCCTAAATGGGGAATAAATGGGAGTAAACATTTAAAGAAAAAGAAAAAAAACCCAAACAAACAAGGTAAATGAAAAAAAAGAAAGTTTACACATGAAACGCATCCTGGACTAGTCCATGGATTATTCTTTTTTTCTGTCCTTCCTTTTCCTCACACAAATCCCTGCCAAGATCTGCTTTGATGCTCACAGCAAATCATACAAGCACTGATGAGAAGACTGAGTTACAACCAGGAAGCTAATTTTATCCATTAAACTGAAGTAGGGTCATGGGGAATTTCTTAGAACCATGCACAATAAAACTGCAGCAATGCTAGTGACAAAGACCCCCACACTGAGAAATTCACCCTCCACAGCCTATGACAAGAGGGGAAACCCTGTCTCCCACACACTCTGCCAGGGAATTTTTGCCATTGCCTGCAAGGGCAAGATTTCAGCCAATAATTATGAGATAATTTCAATGTCACCAGCAGTAGGGCTCCATCCTGTAGTTGGATCATGCAGCAACAGCCTTGCACTTGTCTTTACATACGAGGCCATTTTGTGAAAGAGCTAGTACTCACGGGGGAGAAGGGGGAAGGGAGTAGTGGTATGTTTCTTCTTATAGCAGAATTTCCACAGAGATTAAGTTAAAAGAGCTGCTGCACAGGAAAAACTAAATATTGCTTAAAATATTTGAGTTTTAATATGATGGCTGCAACTTGAAGAGCGTAACAGGCATCTTAGCTCTACAAGCTGCCTTTTTCTGAAGACCATCTATGCAAGTTGTTACTTAATTCAGTTGTAAACTGAAGACTTACAACATCTTGCTGAAAATCTGGTTGGATGGAATGAGTAAGCTTTATACCATAGTTGCCAAACTTTTCCATTCATGACTCCACTTCTGCGTGCACTTCCAGGCTTGCTTCCAGATTTCCTAGTTTGGGAAACGCTGCTTTGAGACCTTGAATTAAAAGCATATGTTGAGATTTATCCTGACCTTTAGAAATCACAAAGTAGTTGCTGGAGATGTTGAGGGGGCGATAGAT
>NW_009260080.1:1378453-1407021 GCF_000687185.1 Egretta garzetta
TTTTTTTCTTTTTTACTGTGTTTTCTTTTTGAAATGTAGCTTCCAGCATGTTGCTCTGTGTATGCATTTATATGTGTCATTTTATCAATTTTCCATTGCCCATTAATAACACTTACCTATTGGTCAATTTACAACAAGAGCAGAGCTCTCATTCCTCCTGATTTCACAAAAACAAAGGTCAAGCAAAGGAAAAAGGATTTTTTAGTGGTGTCCTCCCCTGAGGTTTTTTACCCATAACTGGTCACTAGATAATCCACCCTTCTGAGATCTCCTTTGGAGATCCCACCTCCAGAGCAGCACTGCTCATTTCTTTACTCTGAGGGTGACAGAGCCCTGGAACAGGCTGCCCAGGGGGGTTGTGGAGTCTCCTTCTCTGGAGATATTCAAAGCCTGCCTGGACGATGTCCTGTGCAATCTGCTCTAGGTGAACCTGCTTTAGCAGGGGGGTTGGACTAGATGATCTCCCGAGGTCCCTTCCAACCCTTGCCATTCTATGATTCTGTGATTCTATACCTTATTCTTCATCTAGCACCAAGGAATCCATTGGTAAGGCACAAAGCCACAGGAAAACAGGCTTTCTTAATTCCTGCGGTCAGGAAATATGCATTATTAATTAATATTGGGCTGGTACCTAGTGGCTAAATGTGACACAAATATGGCAGTACTGGTTTGGATGTCAGCTGAGGGAAGCCAGAGGGTTCAGCAAGGTCAGGTAAATTAAGAGAGCAGATCTCGCTGGTCCCACAGTGTCTGCTGGTGCCTGGAAGCATGCACTGGGAGTTTAACGCATTATAATGCCTTTTGGATACACTATAAAGAAAACTGCCAACTGAACTGCCTCAAGCCACCAGGAGACAAACTGAACTGGTTCAGATGGTGACTGCAAACTGAGGGAATCTATAAAGGGCCTCTGTTTGTGTCTCCATAAAACACTTCAAGAAAAATGTTTCAGAGCATGATTTGTGAACCTCTCCTTCAGTCTCCTGGTTTCTGCAGCAAATGCCTGTAAAACCAGATGCTCAGCTTAACATATTTAGTCTTGTCCTTGAAAATTTAATTAAACTTACCAGCATAAGGTGACTCTTTGCCAGTGAACGGTATTGTACTCTGTATTAGTTTCCATCTTTGAACTGTTTTTCTATAAAGGCAAAGTTCAAATAAAAAAAATTAAAATTATTGGTTTAAAATTAGGCTACATTTTGCACTAAGATCAAAACTACAGACATTGCAATTTAGCATCACCGGATCTCTAGAAAACCAATGGGAAATAAATGAACATTCATTTCTGCAGCTGTTTTGCTCAATAACCATAATAATATAGTTGTTAGACATAAACAGTACACATCAGCTCTGGCAGAGTGAAAAAAGGATGCCAAGCTAAGTACCTGATAATCTTTCACATTCAAGTGTTTGCATGTAATATCAATATTTCTCCAATGCAAATGACAATAGATGACAGCTGTCACTTAAGTGCATATGGTGCTCTGAATGAGCAGGGGCTCCCAAGAGGTGAGTGCAAGAACAACTTTTATTCCATCAGTGAATAATTTTTGTCAGTTTTCTGGACTGGAAGGAGGGAATCCTTTTGATGCCCATAACTGAGGGGGGAAAATTACAGACATGATTAAAGAAAGAAGTAAAACAAAATATTAAGCCTGAGGTTTTCAGTAGAGCCTAAGGGAGCTAACTTAGTTCAAAGGCCTCTAATTCCTTTAGGCTTTTTTGAAATTCCCAGCCTAAGCACCACATTGCGACACTGATTACTGCAGTTGCTCAACCAAGAAGTGACACTAAAGGAAGCTTGAGTAAGAGGAGCACTCCATGAGACTGCATTTTAAATAGAATGATAGTTGTAACTGCCTCATGAGATCTAACTTCGTTCCTCGCTTTCTACAGTGACATTCACAGCACTCCTCTGTTCACACACACACCCCCCCCATTCAGGTCTTCCTCCTCAGCTCAGATCCTAACCAGAAGATTTCTGGCTTTTCTTCTTAATTTGCTCCAGACTGGGGCTGGAAAGTTAAAAATTATTTAGAGACATGCTGTCTCTAAATTTTTTGATCAATCTCTTCCTGACTATGCCTTCATACAAACCTCATGGTTTACTGTGAAAACAGGAGACCATGGGACCACTGAAGAAGAACCATCTTTCTGAAAGAAGTGAAAAAGTGTTGTTATGGATTTAGATGCACCATGACATACTGCACCTTTTATATCCATGCTGAGCAGGTGACGTATAGAACTGCAGTCCATCTGAGATGTGCCAGGTACCTGGGACTTAATTCACACACACATAAACCGTTTTGTGTAAAACATTCTCAGAAGGTCAGCTGCATCCAGAATATGTTGGACTTAAAGCAATGTGTTATACAATCAATCTGTGCATGAAAAGGTAAACCTAATGAACAAAAAAATCATCAGCTTTACTGGGCATTCACAGGGCATGCAGGGTAGGTTGGATGTGCGACTATCGTGCCTGCATAGTGTAGAGCTGATCTGCACGTGTGTGAGGAAGAAAAGCCAGGATTTCTCTGGCAGCCTAAGTGGAAATATAGATCTTACAGAACTTATGACCATCTGGAAAGTCAGGGAAATGGATAAAAGCCACAAAAATTTCCTGCTAGAAAAAGCGGATGTATATTATGAACATGTACAGTAGAGTTGAGACTGGGATCAAGGAAAGAATGCATCTCATGGGATCCTGGTACTCCAGGATCCAAAATGCCAGGTAAAATGGCTGAGACGTATTACTGAGTTTTGCTTTTTTACACATAAGTATGCATTTTGTAAATGTCCACCTTCACTACAGATGTTAGATTCCTTCCTTATTTAGAACATGTTTAAGAACATTTCATAACATCTTTAAATTGGTGGGATTTTCCTCCCTTCTAATTTTCCACGGTCTTATTGAGAGGATGAGCCCGTTAGAGCCTTTCAACTTGCTTCATTTCTCTGCTGTTATTTTATTCTTTTTTCCACCATAATATCCTGCTTTATAGGCGCAAAACATAACACCTACAGCTGTCAGATGGCCTCCTGCAAGAAATACCTGAGCAACCCAGGACTACTCCTCAGGAAAAATTACAAAACGGGAGGTATGTTGAGCCTGTGATGACCAAATTTTTCACAGAACTAATAATTTCAATTATGGCTTTGCTTACTTAACATGATTCCCGACATCACATGTAACTGTTCTTGCCAGGTTGGTTGCTTGAACATTTTTATAACTGCGCTGTGGAAAACCAGAGTACTTTCAGATTGGCCCTGTTCCCATTTTATAGACCTTTTTTTTTCCCCCATGATACCTATCATTTAAAATACCACAAGAAAGAGACTAACACTTAGGTAATTATTTTGTAGGCTATTTATTCTTAGCAAAAAAAATACTTTGAATTCAGATATCCTCTATTTTCTATTTCCCTCAATATTTGGCTCCTTTTCTTTCTTTCCCCAAACTGTTTAAAATTTTTTTTTATTCTTGTTTGAAAACATAATATTTGCTAAAATATTCCAACTTTTGGCACTTAATTTTATCTCATTTATATTAATTAAAAATAATAAGAATGTGTATTTGTTTTTTTAATAGCTTACATTTTCTTCCTACAAAAATAAAAGTCTTCAAAGTTTAGACAACAAAAAGAATGTATCTTATTCTATTTATTCTACAAATTCATAAAGTAGGTCAGTACAGTAGAAGAGGAAATGTAACTGCATTATAACATGTGTGTCTTTAGTAGATCATTATCCAGTAATCGTGTTCACTATCACTAATAAATAAATAGCATCAGATATATATCAAGCTTGAACAGGCACTGGGAAATAATTTAGAAGTGTTTGTTTTTGGGACAGATTGAAAGTTAAGTCTCTTGCCTCATCATCTGGAAGGATCATACACCAGAAGGATAAAACCAAAGAATTTGAATGAGATTTTCACATCAGTAAGTTTTTGTAATAATTTAGTTCACGTCTGTGACACAGACAGTGGGGGTGATTTCTCCTTTTTTATACTGTTTGGAAGAAGGATGCATCTTGCACACAAGAAGGTATTCCTATAACAGTACATACATTACCTATACAACGCTGGCATACAAAAAATGAAAATTGGGAGGGGTGAACATTATATTTTAACACCCCCATCCCCTCAAAAAAAAGTCAAAAAATGAGCTGGGTCTTACTGGTAGAGTTCATATTTTTGTCAGCGTCTGAGTTCTTCTGTAGGCTGGCTTTGGAAGTGCTCAGATTTGAAGTACTGTTTGAGTTCAAAATGCCACCTAACCTGTGCAGATCGAGTTTGGAATCCAAAAACTAAATATGAAATTTTAGGAAAGGGATGGGGTTGTGTTCTGGTCCTTCAAAGCAGTGAGTGGTTGAGGAAGCCACAGAGTGCAGCACAAGAGAGAAATAACCTGCGGCACGGGTGAGTGCAGGCCAGGAGCCTCCCCGCAGGGAGTAGTGACAGCTCTCAAACGAGCAGCATTTTCTGTTTAGTGCGCTACTGACACAATTGATATTGCCACATAACCTGCACTGAATTTCCACATTAGACGTGGTTCCCATTTTGACAATTTCTGACCACGGTGACCCAGGAGAGCACTACCAGCCTCATTTTCTCACAGTTGACCTGTATTCTGCATTATTCACTGGAGAGCAGAAAAGAAAAAAGTATCATTTGGACCCCCCCACACACCTTCTTACCAGTCTTTTTTATATTTCTCTGAGGAATTTCTGAATTGTGATAACAGACCTTAGCCTGCATTGCAGACACAGAAAGAGGACAGTAATCTAAAGAGAAGAAAAGAGAGAATAAGATAAAAATAGCAACCTCAAAGAGGTAAGTGTATCATTTGTATCCCAGTGGCAAAACATGCATACCATAAAGCTAGCAGAGATTTGCTGCAAATATATTTTCCTCATTACTGTAAATGTTGGTCTCTGCAGCTTTCTGAGAGAGGTCAAAATAAATGCAAAGGTAAAATTTTCATCTGTTTTCAGGAAATGCAGACCTCTCTATTAGCCCATGCTAAGTTCACCTCTGCATTTCCACAGTGCGCTGCTTTACATATGTTTGCAGATACTGATGGTCAGCGTTGTTTCTCAGCATAGATACCTATTAATGACTTCACAGGATAGTCATTGTCTGATGTATAAACAAATGAATAATAACCCAGTAGAGAATTGCTGTGGCCACAGCTACAGAAAATATGAATTATGTCAGAGAGAAGGAGAAATGCATACCTGACAAAAAATGAATCGTAAACAGCATCTTAACTTGAGCTCATAACCAGATATTAAAGGGGTTGCTTTTGACTGAACGTTAATGCCTGAAACGGATCTTGGAATGAGGTTATTGGCTGCCTTATTCACAGTGGTTATTTTATAACTCATGTGTCTACAGCAAACATTTGCAGCTCATTGTAGAATCACAGGTTTCCAAGGGGTGTTACCATTTTAAAGGTGAAGGTGGCATATTTTGAATATCAAAAACAAGTCAGATTTTGGAGCTATCCAAAATGCTTAAGACTCTTACATTTGGTTTATATATCCATATACCTGTATCTCCACAATGACTACAATTTCACATGTTTAGGAAAAACATTAACATTTGAGCTAAATTAATAATTTAAAGCAAATAATGTCACAGACATTTTCTTTTTCCTCTGGAACCAGATTACTATTTTCTAGAAAGATTTTTAATGTTATTGTTAATAATATTATTTCTTGATGGCTTTATACCTTTCTTTTTTTATCTCTGTGTGCTGACCGAGAGTGGACTTTTGTATAACTTACATTTTTACTTTGACTGTCAGTGAAATTTACTTCTATGCAAAGGCCTGATAAGCACAAGGCATATGTTAAACCTCATGTGTTTACGTTTATGGAGAATGAAATAGGGCTGTGTAAATAACATGGGGATTTGGGAACTGGATCAAAAGCAAATATGAATACTATAAAAAAAGGATATGACATGATCTAGACAAATTTTTTCTTCCCAAACTAATAAATGGACAAATAAATACAAAGCAAATTTCAGAATAAAATATTTCATGTCAGCTACTTGTTAAAAAACTGAGGACATCAAAGTATGATTTATAAAACTGCCAGAGAAGTCTCTCTTTTACATAGGAACACAATTCCTCATTCCCTGTTGTTTCCTTACCAAAACAAGCCTCAGACCAATAGCTTTCACCATTCAAAATGATGCTGAAATATCAGCCTGGAGAGTCATTCTTACAAACCTTGATTTTTGCTGAAGCTCTGGCTTCCCAGGCTTGTCTAGCATCAAGCAGAGTGGTTTGACACTTAAACAGTTTTTGAGCTAAAGACCAAAGCAAAAAGGACAAGTGCAGGATGAGTGCAAAACAATAAGCTTGATGTTCAGGCCACTTACCTTAGAGGATTTTTAATCTCTCCTCCAATCTCTGTTTAATTCTTTCTATACAGTGGAAAGATATCAGTTTGAACAAATGAAACAACTTCTCAGGAGAGTGTCAAGCAGTAGTTAGGCTCTGCCTCGCCTCTATTATGAGATGTTTAGGTTTGAACCCCAAGGTAGATCTGAGCCTTGGTCTTGCATCTATTCTGTGAATTTCGAACCCTCTGTTGGTCAAGGAATTTGGATTAGTATAATTATCAGCACAGAGGTGAAATGCACACAGACATTGGATGTGAGTGTTTGTTTGACAGAATTTTCATGACTTTTTGCTTTTTTGTTCCTCACTTTCGGTCACTGAAGAAATAACCATGGAGGATCTTTTTTTTTAGGTGCATTCATATTGGAAGTGAAAGACTGGTTTTCACACAAAATGGAAATCAAATATAAAGATTCACCAGGTGATCCAGTTCAGTCTGTCCTTCTCTGAAAACAATGTTCTTTTGTCAATGACCTTTGTGAGAAGAGAGGCTGGTCCATTCTCAGGACAAAATGAATGAAAACAGGGAAGGGAAGGGAAGGGAAGGGAAGGGAAGGGAAGGGAAGGGAAGGGAAGGGAAGGGAAGGGAAGGGAACCCAGGGGCCTCAGTTCAAGGCAGAATAGTGTTGGAGTCTCAATTGTGTGCAATAAAAGGGCAATACAATGAAATATTTCTAAAATTCTCACTGAGAGATTTACAGAATAACATTTCTTTCTTTGGGGATTTTCACCAAATGTCGGCTAATTATTCCTGACATTTATTCTGAAGTCCCGTAGTGAAGAAGCACATGACCAACAAGATTTAAGAAACTAATAATAACCAATTTAAAATATTTACTGACTTGAATCTTGGAAGGTAGAGCCAGAGGGTTCCCCCCATACCTGAGAAAGTTGCAGCTGTGTACTGTATACCTTGGAGACATCAAAGATAAAAACAGACACTAGATGCTGTAAACCCCAGTCAAAAGTCTACTTAGTGTACATGTACTGCATGCAGGCTTTGAGAATGCTGTGCTGGCCTATTTTCAGTGTCTAAGCCACAGTGCACTTAGTGTGTTATCAGTTTCTTATTTGTATACGTGCTGTGATGTTTCAGTATTTCTTTCAGTAGTTACTTAAGGGAACCTGAGAGAACTGTAGTAAGTAGACCATCGATTTTGATATTTATCTTTTTTTCTTGAAATTCTTATCATTTCTAACAGAAGAAAGAAATTATGGATTTTAATAGAAATGTGAAAAATAAATAAAATAGTTTACAATTTAATAATATAATGTCTAACTTCCTTCAGCAATGTTGATTCATTTAACTTTCATTAATGATATAAAATATTTAGATCTCAAATTTGAAAAAGGCCTCAGAATTAGATATTGGATAGACAAAAGATCAAAGTCCATTAAATGGAGGGGCTTGCTACTGATACACCATTAAAGCCACATCAAAGTATGAGCTATAAGGACTTTGCAGCAATGTAGAAACTGAGGACAGTCGATGTCTTGCCTCACTTGAGACAGCCATTTCATAAATATCAGCAAAATAAGACACAAAAAAGCAAGGGAACAAAGGGGACAAGCAGCTGCCATGTGAACAGCCACCATCTAAGGCCAGAGCCAGCTCCCAGGCTCTTTGCTTTAACATGGCCATCAGTAAAGGTGAGGGCAGGCCTGGGGTGCCTCATGCACATGTCTTCAGCATAAAAAATATCTCTTTTCTGCACTATCCTGGTATTGAATTCTGATGGTTGCGAAGCATCTGTCCTGCTCTTCAATTCTGATAAATCATCAGTATCACTAGGTTGGAAACTGATATCCAAACTAAAAAAATTAAAAATTTTCCTGTCCTGAAATGTTGAAGCAGCACAGTTTTTGCAAGCCAAAATTAAAAGAAAATATAAATTCTGTTTACTCAAAATATTTTGCTTTGACATCTTTAAAACATTGACTATGAAGTTAGGGCACTTCTTCCTTTACTACAATTAACATAAACAAATGGTCTAATAAAATCAGATATGTTTATTATAAAAACTACACCACTAAAGCTGGAAAAAAAAGTATTTGCTTTCCCACTTTGTGTATGGGGTGTTAAAATCAATAAATCAAATCTATCATTATAATCAGTTTCAGGCTTGCCAATAAGAATTTTGACAGAAAATTTCTAACAAGGTTCATTAGTAATGGAAATTTGTGTTATCTTCAGGTGGCTGAAATAATTTCAATGATCATTTGGATTTCAGTGAACTTTAAATTGTCACAAATTTTAAAATAATTTTCGAGACACAACAACAACTGCTATTATAGTTCAAACTATGTTGTATCATAAAAATATTTTCCCATGTAGATTCAGTAGTAATTACTCAACTCCAGTGAGGTACTGATCACATGTTTAGTTTAATAAACACAAATAAAAAAAACCTAACCATGTGACTTACATCCATGCGCTCTCCATCATTTCACCACAAATCCATATAAGGTGATCTGTTCCCACAATATGCAGAGATCAAGGAAGCTTTAGCATTCAGGGATAAAATCAGTGAAAGACATCCTAATCTGGAGTACTACCAGCCTCAGAAATTACTTTCTTTTCACTTTTTTTCCTAATATTATTTCTTTTCCTAATATTCTAAAATTGGATACAACTGCCGTATTATGTTGCATTTAGAAAAAAAGAGTTGTAAAATTAGTGAAGGATAATTCAGTTTATCCCTTTTGATAGCACACTCTAGAGAAACTACTGTAGAAGGTGTTTGTTATGCAGTTGGTAGAGTGGCACCATTTTACATATGCTTCTCAGCAATTCTTCTCTATGCAGAAAATGGGAGGATACCTTCAGGGTGTCTTACTCATAACCTTTTATCTTCCAAACAATTCATATCAACATGAAACCTTCAGTGCTGTTTCATCTACTATTTCTTTTGTTCAGGAAATGACGTAATTTTACTTGGGAAGGGCAGCCCAAAATTTATAAGATTTTACCCAGTGTTTCACAAACTCATGGCTATTCTCTGAAATCTTCAGGGAAACCTATGCTACTTTAGAAAATACAGAAGTAAACAAATAAATAATGTTTTTGCATATAGAGAAGTTTACATTTCATTCCCTAACAATATTCCCTTACACAAATATTTAGCCAAGCTTGAATCTTGTAAGTAGTCTCATGAATCTCTGTTCCCCAGCAGAGCAGAGGGCCAGCACCAATATTCTCAAGCAATTAAGTGTAATCCAGTGTCTGACATGCTTACAGTGTTTGTGCTTGTCATTACTATAAAACAAGCTTCATTCAACACAAAATACCTCAAGTACAAAAAATGTGTCCTCATAAGCAAATGAGGTTTTTTGTTTTGTGGATACAATCTCACATATATTTTGGAGGTGTTACTTTCTTCAGAGCCATGAGTATTCCTGCGCTGTACTCTGTATGCTTTTCAGCTGATATGTTTTAAATTACGCTGGTGTTCATACTATGGCTGAAAGTCCAACAATGTAAACATTACCAAGAAATACAAACCTGTAAAATCTATTCATTGGCCACTGCTTTTGCAGGTTCTAGATGAAACACAGGTTACTCAGTCAAAGCAGAGACCTAAAAGACACAAATGATAAAGCTAATTTGGCACTCGTTATGCACGGCAGCTTCCAACAA
This sequence comes from Egretta garzetta, assembly GCF_000687185.1. NCBI lineage: Eukaryota > Metazoa > Chordata > Aves > Pelecaniformes > Ardeidae > Egretta > Egretta garzetta. The sequence goes on from NW_009260080.1 coordinate 1,388,504, forward strand.
AATGCCTGAGCTGCCTACACAGAGCATGGGTCTTTAGATGCCACTTAACATTGCTTCTGATTAGAGAATCGGCTCTCCAGAAGAGATGCATAGGTGTTGGAGGGCAAACCCAGAGGCAAATACTCCTGCCATGAAATTTCAGGTGCCCAGGGCATTGTTACACCAAGGATTGAAATGCCATCCTGCTGCTGACAGGGGTGCTCTGGAACCAGAATTGGTAGAGCTGCATCAGCGCAAATCCCCGCACCAACTGATTAACTTTGATTAAATTACATTGATTACTGTATTAAATATTGTATCACAAGTTATTTTGTATTAAAAATAGAATAAGCAGCTAGTGACTAAAGAATACAATGTCAGCTCTTAACATACATTATGGCATGCTTTAGAGCAACAGTAGAAAGAAACAATATAATACATTTGATATACCACCAGGAAAATAACATTGCTGTGCAGTTTGTAATGCTTGTGTATGTAGGATCTCCTTGGGCTTGCTATCTCCACCTACGCTCTCCAGATAGTGATGCAGTGTGCTGTGTGTGCAGATAGTGTCAGTGCTAGCTCAGTTCTTCACTCTCTCTCCTGAGTCACTTTGTCATGCCTAGTCTGTCCTTCCCCCTCCAATAGTGCTCGTTGTCTTCTTTCACAGGTTGTAACATCCAAGATGAAAGAAGACCATGTTCAATGCTTTCTACTGACTAGAAAAACAAGACCTCGCCTCTTTATTGAAGTTTCTAATCAGCATACATCAGGGAATTTTTAAATATTTCATTTTCGTTAGATAAAACAGAATGGTGTCCATTGGAAAGCTAAAATCAAATATCATAAATCAAATATCACAATGGCCTAAAGAATGGGTTTTTTTCTGTCAAAATCTGCTCAAAGGACTTGATTCCCCTTTTCCCAGCTGAATATGCTAAATACAAACACATGAAGAAATAAAGGAGGTTTTCCTCTCCTTTCAGTGTGCAGCTCTTGGTGCAAGGAAAGCATGCTGACACGATGAGGACCTCCCGGAAAGATCAGTGAAGGAACAGGACTTATGAAGAATAAAGGAACCTAGATGTTCAGTATTTTCTAGAAGAAGATAATTCCACACATAGACAAGCAAGTGCTCAGTAACTCCACTGGTGAAAGTTTAGATCAGATCCAAGAATGACACTTTAATACCTGTCTTTTACAAATTAAATGGGAGTTAGTTTTCTGAACATTTTTATGTATCTGGCTTCAAGCTTTTCAGGTGATTGCAGAGGCGGGCAGAAGCTTAACGACTAAGCTTTTGGACTCACTTACCTAAAAGGACTGAGGTTGTTAGCCAAGCTAAGTGTTCGTCAAGGTGTAGCTTTGAATTATTTCAGCTGGGTTACTGAAATTTTCGGTCCCAGACTTTTGGTCTTGCAGAAAAAGAAGATTGCTTTTCTTCAAGGAAAGGATTATTATTTTTTTTAATCTCTGTTACTGTTTTCCTCAATTGAAAAACTGTTTTCATTTATAATTTAACGCATATAAAAGTTAAATGTTCTGTTGATTAAGAAATTTCTTATAAAAGAATGCAATTATTTTCTTGGCTGCTTGTTTTGATTCTTTTTCTCCCTGGCATTAGTACAGGCCTTCCAGGAATTTGGAGCTTTAGAGAATATCGTTTTGTTTATGGGGTAATTCATTCAGCAGTTCAGTTCATTGGTAAATCTTCCCTTTAAGTTCCCCGTGCCTACCATTAATCTCAAACGTACAGCACTGCAGAGAAGGTAGTTAAGCAGCTTACATGAAGGCTAACTGGCTGCATGAACAGTCTGGTGCTTCGTCTATGACAGCCTGACAAGCCTGCCTTCCTATTGAATATCCAGGATTGTGGCTCATTTCTGAGCAATGCAGAGTCTTCCCCTTCACCCTGTGAATATCAGTTTTGTCTAAAACAGCTTATTAAAAAGATGAAAGACATTGGTCTTCAAACCTATTCTTTTTTAAACCCTGTTCCCTGTCTGAAGCAACCTTCACCATGTGCCTGGTGATAAAATATAATCTCTTTTCAAATATTTTATGTATTCACTCCATGCATTTTAAGCACTTAGACTATTCAAGTGCACTGCCCTCTATGAGGAAGTGTGGTGTCAGCTGGATTCTGCTTATGCTTCTCTATAATGTTTTCATGATAATGCAGATACATACTTCCTCCCCTTTGTCACAACTAAGCTTCCAAATTTCCACTCACAAACCTTAGTAGGCATAGTTTCATTAATAAGAACAGCAATGCAAAATATTTGAAATATAATGCTTCAGTGGTGAATACACATATACAAGAAAACATATATGGCTGTTTCATCACAACAAAAATGATGAAGACTTATTTTCACCTTTTCTTAACCCTCTCCAGAACACTCGCAGGCCTCTCCCGCATACTCCATGCTACCTTCATGCCTCCTTTCATCTTCCATGTATTTGGCCGGGTGGGTGGCAGCATATGCTGTGGCAGATTTACAGCTGCACGTGTGCTGACTCCAAACGTGCATGTGTGCTGACTGGCCAGCTGGTTCCTTCCTCATGAAACAAGTAAAGGACCGTGTTGCAGTGGTTCTTCCTTCAAGGGAATGTTAATTAGGGCCATCGCTATAACCAGGAACTCATTTACATAAAATGAGTGGGAATTTCTAATATTTGAGACTATACCTCTGTCAGGCTTGGTTATGTCTGGACAACAAACTCCATGATGGCAACAACAGACAGACAGATGGACAGACTGTATGATCACACAAGCCTCATTTCTTTAGGAACCATAACTAAAATAATTACCTTTTCCTTGAAATCTTTCACCAAGGGATATTAAATGCTTTTATATCCTTACTGCCTGCTGATAGATGTAAAATATATTTTCTATTTACCACAAAGTTTTTATTTCCATCTTCTTTGCCAAAGATATGTCCAGATTTCTCACTGAAGCCAATGAAAATATCCGGCATGGAAAGGGTAGCTTGGTGGAGATATATTCAGAAACATACCTGGATCTGAAGTAGTCTAAGGACTTTTCTATATGGTTGTTTAGTGGTTTGACATCACTTCTAAAAGAAGCAGAAGAGCATTCATCATACAGAAGGCAACTTCTGAAGGCAAATTTTGCCCAGAAAGACCAGAGAGAAAATAGCTTCCCTGTTGATCAATCCACAGCAGAGGATTAAAATAATTATATAATCATTATAGTGACAGTGGAAGATTTAAGAAGCATTAGTAACAGTGGTAGTGTGCACAAAGGTTTAAAATGCCAATTTATTGAAAGTATTAATTCCTTTTATTTTATCCTGAATGTATATAAACAAAGTCAGAAAGTAGGACTTTCTTAAGTGGCTGCACCATTTTTGCCAGAGTGGATGTAAATTCTGACTTTGCAGTGTTTGTTCTGATAAAGAGGAAAGGGAAATTTTATGGCTTGTTCTGACAGATGAGATGATGTCTTGCCTACCTTTAGACATCCATCATGCAGACATTTACATCGACGTTGGTCACCATCAAAATATCTTTACAGCTAATGGGAAGAAAAAAATCACATGTAGAGTTTGGCTGAGCTGTTTTAGCTGTTTCTTTTAAGATGATATGAGCTGAGCTGTAGACGTGCTTATTTATCTCCATTGATTAAAGAAGTCATTAAAAAATATTTCAGTTATAAATACTTTTGCTCTAGATATAAATATTTTGCAAAACATCAATATTTTGATAAAGAAATATTAACCAGATTATAATGAAATTTGGAAGAATTTTTCATCAGTTGTTTTTCCCAGCCATTTCAATTATTTTTTTACACTCAAACTGATTATTGTAAATGCAGTCAGCATTAGGTAGGCCTTAGCTGTTCCTCAGGAAGAAGGAGGAATTTATTTTTTGGTGTTTTCTCCAGTATCCTTCCTAAACAGCGTAATTATATCAAGAATGAAAGAAAGCTTAAGCTCTATTTGGACTTAGCCAAACCTCTATTCACCTGCTCGTCCGCAATTCTCACGTATCACTCTCTGGACCTCTCTGTGCTCTGCTGCCAAACTGAATCACATTTTTATTTTAGGATGCTCCAATACAGCAATCTTTTGTATAGCATCTGTTTTCATCAGCTCAGTTAGCTTTTCTGCCTTGAGCACTTTGACAGTGTCTGGTGAATTAGCTGCCCAGTGGTAGTTTCATGCTCCCTCATCAGTGTGGATCTTATTGGTGATTTCAGTGAGCTCACAAATTTAGAGGGGTTTAAATCTCTGGAGAGCTATTGCTACAACTCTAATAAGAAGGTGTTGATAGACCTTTGGCAGTGCTATTGCAAGACTGGCTCAAGGTTATTCTCATTTTTTTCCAGCATACTTACAGTATGTTATTTGTGTTGCTGGATTTTTGCTCTTGTGCAATTAACTACAAACTCTTTATACTCTAAAGCAAAATGCCTAATCCTCTTCTGCATTTACCGCCATTATACACTTTCATGCAATCTTTTTTTTCTGAGGGCATGTTGCATCTTGATTATGCTCCTAAGATTCTGTATAACTGGTCTTCTAAGAAGGAAATATACTTCCGTTCTTCATAAACCTAGTCTTATCTTGATTTTATTACTGTAAATTAATTATGGGAGAATGATGAGTCATCATGACATCGTGGCTATAGAAAATTACATTTATTCAAATTAATCTTACATGAGGCTAAGATTCTCTTACACCACAATTTTTCTGTGTCCCTTGATGTTTTAACACTGCTTCCCACATTATTCCCTGCAGGTTAAAATGTATTGCTTCTTGTCATGCTTTAAGAAGAAGTGAGTGCACACATAAAATACAAAACATATGTATGCAAGCATAGATCGGCAAACATACAAGTACAATTAATTCTTTACATGACTAATTGAAAAGATACTCCAACAGTTGGATATCTGTGGGTTTTTTTTTTTTCTTTCTCTAGAGCCAACTGACAAAGCAACTGCACTCTGCTTTGCTGTATTTGTAACTGCCTGTCCACTTGTAGCTATCAATCAGACTCTGAGATTTGCCATAAAACATCTTTGATTAAGCAAAGACATTGCCTCTGTGTTCATCTGGAATTTGTAGAATGTAGCAGGTCATGTAGATGTCACCTTATGAGATAAATGGAAATGAAATAATCAAAAATACAGTTATTCAGCTGAGAACTCATAGACTGCATCACAAGAGTGACTCTTTTCCTTTTTTTTTTTTTTTTAAAGCTTCTGTACAACAGCCTTAGGGGAAAAATAAAAAGCATTATACGCTTAAAGGGAATTTGAGTGTAATGAGGGGAGCTGATAGGGTGGGGAGAGAGAACTGTAGACTTTGCAAGCAGCAGTTTTCTTGGAAACATACGATACCACAGAAGGCAGATGCTTTTGTTTGAAAAGCAGCAGCATGTCATGCAAATGAACACTGGGTTTTGCCACGTGTAATATCTGAAAGGAAATGGTTGTCAAAAATAATAATATAACCTCAAAGCCAGCCCTGCTATTTTAAAAATATTTGCATATTGCCACTGCTGCCTCACATGGTGGTATTAGAAGACCATAGAATTTGAATTTACTTAAGGTGTTCACATCCCCACAAAGTACGGATGATTTCCCATCGCACTGGTAGGCTCCCAGAATGCCAAGTTATTTGCACTGCATGAACAGATTGCATAATTATCTGTTGACTTTCTTGAAAGGAGAGTTGGCAGTGCAGTGTGATTAGGTTTTCCAGAGTTGGCAACTGCATAGGTGAGGAGGCAGACACATAAGGACCATAGCAGTGCAATTTTTAATAATGAGCAGAAACTCTTGGGACATTTTTTTAAACATAGTGATGAAACACCTCAAATGTGAGATATACGTTTGGTTGATTTGGCACATGATGCTAAACTGAGTGAATATGAGTGTGCATTAGGACTACTACATTGCTGAAAAAAAGGTAGCCAACTAACAATATTCTTGTTGCCTCACTGGAAAAATTATATTTTATGCAAAACTTTTGTTTTCTCCTCAGAAAAATATAATTCTAATATTTTTAGGTCAGGCTTGATGAATAAAAAAAAGTTTTGTTTTGTTTTGGTTTTTTTTTAAGTAAACCCTTTTTAAACACTTCACCAAATGCTGAAATCCTTTTTACATGCTTGTGCAATATTTACCTATCTCATTTCTTCTGTGGTGAGATTCCTAAAGATCGGCCCATGCACACTTCTCTGGATTCTCCAGAGCAAAATTCAGGAGGTGTCTGTACCTCGATCAGCAGAAAAAGACTTTGTTGCCAGCGCTTCCTTGGTTTATGTTCAGCCTGGTTTGAAGACGATGGCCAGCTAAAGCCTCCAGAAAAAAGGGATTGTGATACATGGGTGGCCTATGAAGGATGCTATTTGTTATCTCTGGTCTATAGCCTGGGCTGTTCACCTATATTTACATATCTCATAAATGCATTCTGGGAATCACAAGTCTATGGTGCATGAGAGAATAAAATTGCCTAGTTGGGAGACTCAGGAAAATAAGATAGAGAAACAGGATACCGGATCTATCACTGCACAAGGCACAAAGAGATTCCAGAAGTGAAATAGTCACACTGAACTGAAATTAAAGTCCTAAATTGGGTTGGGTTTTTTTTTTTTACATTGTTTATTAATAAAAATAGTGGAAAAGTATTTTTATAACTCTAGAGAAGTTTTGAACTATCAGAATTCCCAGCAAGACGTTGAAAGTGTCAGCACACAGCTCACACTAGGAAAAAAAGGCATATTGTTTTCGTTCAGGTTAGGTGGCTCTCCCTTATATCCATCATAATTGTGGATTATCTTTCTTTTTGTTCATTTAATGCAAGGCAATAAAGTAAAACTGTGTTAAATGTGGTATCAGAAAATAATTGGGGTTTAGATGTTCAATTTTATGACTGCAAATATAGATTAAGGGGGAAAACAATGTTTAAAGTGGAAGATTCAAAAATACCTTTAAATACTATATTTCCACCATTTTGTAGATTAAATACTGTAGAATCTTAAAATTCTGGCAATGTGTTTCTATAGGTTTGTTCAAAGGTCTTTGAATTCTTGGAACCAGTTTCACTTCTGATTGGAGATCAGGCATTGCAAGGTGTATATGAAAGTAAGTAATTGATTCGGAAGGGAAATCAGAGGTTAAAACTGTAATTTTCTCCAACGGAAACCTCCCATGTTTTGAATTTTTAGTAGCTGTCTGTGTATTATTAACAACCCTACTTAGATTTGACAGACAAGTAATAATGTGGTTATTCATCTCAAAGACAGTGGACCAGAATACATTTCTGGCTCTATAAATGCATTTTAAAAGCTGAAAGACAAATTTCATTACAATAAAGAATGGGGATTTGGTAAATGCAATCTTTGCGTTTTTATTGGTAGATAAATCTTTCTTTTTTTTTCCCCCCTACAACTGCTGTTAGGGTTTTAGAAAGTTTAATAAATAGATCAAGTATTTCCCTATTTATTAGTAACAGTAATATATGAAAGCTGAGAGTGTGGCATCCTTTTCAGAATACACTGGGTCAATCCATCCTGTGTGTAATGCCTCTCAACCCAGTCCAGTTACACAGATCTAGATGTCGTTCAACAAGAATGCTTTACCTTTCCTGGAAAAATATCATCCAGTCAAAGTTGAAGATAAGACAAATGATGAAAGCCTGTTCCCAGGAAAACCTACTGGAATTTGTCCATATGTTCACAGAGGTGCCCAGCTAATTCTCCAGTGTGATTTTTCAGAACATCATACATACACACAAGTGTATTGACTGTAGTGCTTTCCTCTCACAGAATTTTTTGTAGAGAGCATTTTCCTTATGTCAAGTTGACCCTTAGTTTTCAATAGAAAATTAAGATTTTAGGTAATAAAAACATAATTAAATAAAAAGATATAAAAGGTATCTCTGTATATTTGGTTGCATTTCACTAAGTAACTCTGTTACTCTTATATGTAGAAATGGCAACTAGAAACTAAGTATTAGTAGTTAGAAACTGCCAAAAATATTGTTGTAGCATTTAAACACTTCATTGTTTAAAGGTAAAAATGCAAAGGCAAAAGGTAAAAGTTTTGATCTTTTTTAAGTTCTTTCTTTTCCAAGCATTATATTCTCAAAAGTATTTTTTTTGTGATGCTGAACTGATATCTATTTTTCACCAATTAGTTTGCATCTAATTATTCTCATTATTTTTTCTCAGAATATAAACTTTCAGTTATGATTAAATATCTGATAAAAAAAATCCTATTGTATTGTTTCTTTCAAAGTGCTACATTCTAGAAAACATTCAGTGCATGTGTTAGGATAACAGTAACTGAAATAATAGTAGTTTCACCTGACATGATGGAAACTGTCCAGACATAAAGCAAGTGTGGTATCTTCATGTAGCATATTAAATAAAGGTAATCCCTCAGGAATGTAATTTAATTGTGATGTAGATGACAATTTAAAGTTTTGATCTAATGGAAGCTGTTTCCTGTATGTTTCTTAGCTAAGGAATATTTCTTTTTTACATCTGTCATTTTAAACTTGGTATTCATAAAACATACACAGGAAAACAAAATACTTGGAATTTATTCTTAGCTCTCCCCAGGGAGCACTAAATTTTGGTTGGTTGTCATAGTCTGCACGTTATCCCTTCAGCTGAGAAACCGTGTGATGAAGGCTTATCTTGTTTTTGTGAAGTTCTGCCAGATTAAGCACATTGTTCACCCCAGTCTATGAAGGAAGTGAAGTGGAAGTTGCTCTCTGGTTATAATAGGAGTTGTGTGAAGTCCTAAAAGAAGTGAATGGCTTCTAATTCTTTGGCCTTTTATATTAAAAAACATTAGTACCATAATACATTTGTTGCCATAACATATTGCTTCACTTTCCACATTGTTTGATTGCGCATAGGCTCTTCAATAGCGAGGGGAGAACAAATAGATATACGGGAGTGTGAATGCTAAAAGGCAAGAGAAGCAAGAACAAAGTCGTTTCAGGCACCTGACTCAGCAGAGGGTTATTAAAGAGCCTCTTTTGTTCCTGTCCACCTCAAGCAGCGAGGCCATCTGGAAACGTGACATAGCTGAAGCTGTGAGCTTTAGACCTTCTGGATTGACTTCTCTAACTCTACACTTGCTCCTTTTGTCTGATATCTCTAAACCATTCTCCATCCAGAAAAAAACATCTGGGTCCCAGGAGTTCTGTGAAAGACTTCTTCATATAATTTTCAGAAAGGCATTTGACCTTGCCTTCTTAAGAACATTTCTGTAAAACATCTGAATCTTACCTTTTTTAAACTCAATAACAAATTGTAAACACACAGACAATACCCTAATTGAGTTGTTGCTTCAGATTTTCTCTGGATTTTGGTGAAAGATTTTGTCAAGTGATAACTGTTTTTCTGGTAGATTTGTTGGAATCAATCCAGTTTTGAGTTGTCAAATATGTGCATAAACAAACAGCAATGCTGTTAGGTTCTCTGCACTTGAAAATGTCAACAAGGACGTCATAGAATGAATGGAATGAACCATATTTTCATTTTTAGGTCTTCCTTCCATATTAATGCTGGAACATTTTGATAATGCTAGTTGGAGAAATGTCCTTTGCTGTTGCTACATTACACTGGAATAACTTGAATGGCGGGTTTGATTTCTAAATCACAGTGCTTTCCAGAGGTGTGACAATAAGTTTTATTTCAAAGCACATCTCAGAAACAGAGCTATGAACAGCAAGACCTGGCAGCAACAGTATCTGCTCATTTTTCCTTTCCTCACTGCCATTGCTCTCACTCCTCTGAGCAGTTGCTGGCCCATGAGCTCCCCAACCAGTAAAGGCATAAAACCGCACACAGCTCTTTTGGCTTTGTCTCATGAACAGTAGTGTTTGGGAACCAAAAAATAAAAATAAGAAGAAACTACAGATACTAATCATTTTGGAAGGAAAACACAACAATAGAAGACAATCTTCTGTGCTTTTTGGTTACCCCTTCATCCTACACATTATAAATCTTTGACGGAGATGTGACCATCTTCATGTATCTATCAGTCTTATAGTTAATTGGAGAATTTCAAATAGAAAGCTACCAATCTGCCATCTTTCACAAGTACTCAACTCTCAGAGAAACTAAATTTGTATGACACAATCTCTCCTGAATTCCTAAAATCAGCTAATCTATAAGTAATACAGACAGAAGGCACAAAACACAGTTTATACCCTTTTATCCACCTGCTATCAAGTCAATGCACGTCTGTTATCTAACCTAAATTGTTGGCAGCAAAGTTAGAATGAGCTTTCTCACAGTGATTAGATGTCACTGCTGGCTCTGTCTCTAGTAGCATATGCTACTAGAATATATCTGCCCTATAAATTGGAAGAGTTACTATATCAGCTATCATTTCATTGAACATCAAACCGATGGAGCTCTCTATTCATGAGGTCAGAATTACAAAGTGAACTATAAAAAGGATGCAAAGATTTCCAATACCCACCTAGCCAGCAGCCAATCTCATTTTGTATTCTTCTTTAGAAGTTGACCGGTATCAGGTTGCTTAGAACAAGGTATAATAAATCCCATGAGGATAATAACCATGGGATCTGCCCATAAATATTTACATCCTAAAATGTAGTGTTTTATATTAACTTGCATAGGTTTGTTCATTTTTACATATATCTATGTTAAGAGTGAGAGGTCTGTTTATCTTTTCAAATTTTTGGATAGCAAGGACATCTTGCAATTATTAGATTTACAGACTAATTGGGTGTTATGTACAGAATTACTTCTGCTGAGCAGTGCACAGTATGCTACTTCAAATTTTTATTGGTTATTCCCCCTTCTTGTATTATGGGACAAATTATAGTGGAACATCTGCTTTACTGTCTACAGTTCATTCATTATTTCCTATAAGTTAATTTCTAACTCAACCATAGATGTATAGTTCAAGCTATTTCTTCTGCTTGTAGTATAAAATATCTTATTTAGTACTGTAACAAAGTCCAAACCAGCAACCATTAGACTCCTTAGAAAGACCTGCATTGGCTGTTTCACCCATCTGCTTTTTAAAAAGGCCTGCTCATTTATCACTATATGTACCAAAGAATGTATGATTCCAGTTTTATCCACATTTTTTGGATAAATTCTAGACATGACTCAGACTTTAGATCCTCACTATGAACCAAAATTGAGATTATGATAACTTGCAGTCAAGTCTTTCAAGATTCCTTCTATAGAAGAAATGGCACATCTTGGAGTCTGGTGGCAATTTCTGAAGCATTACAGACAATCGATGTTGGTGCCAGGCAAGTTCTTGACAGAAGCCCAACCCACCACAGGTACAAATTAATCTTTATCACTGTCCTAGACAAAGAGAGAAAGGCAATTCAAATATCAGAGAGGCTAAATAGCCCTCTGTTGATACATGTCTGTTTTCATCTACCTTATGGGAGCTCAAGATATACAAGTTCCTAATTTAATCACTGCAGTCAAATGAATAAAGTTTGGTAGCATGAACCCATATCATTGTTTTCTTTGTGCAGGGTCATTACTGCAACAATTTCAGTGAAGACCAGTGGAAGGAGTAGGAGGATGATGCTAAAATGATTCATTTGGTGTCTGCAGATGTTTCTCCCAGAATAAGAGAAAGGCAAGTTAGAATAATAAGAAATTTCTGCTGTGTTATACCCAATCTGACACTAATGTAATTCCTATTATTAATACCATTTCTTGTCCAATTTTTGTATCTAAACACAAAGTAAAAGAACACACACAAAAAAAGACAAAACTTATATAAACTTCATATTAAAATTTGAAGTACATCAATACATAGATAAGTAGTCTTCCCAAAGTACCTAAAGATACTGTGTATGAATTCTAGTAGTATACATTTTAAGTCTTTCTCTGACAAACCCACCACTGGACTTGGTCCAGCAGATGACTTTATAACATGACCCTTATGTTTCAAGAACAACCAGGAGAAGAAACTTCCTTTCTCTTTCCATAGTCATTTATTTATTAGACATTTCCTGTAGTGTCAGGGAATTCAGGATCGTTTATTTCCAAGAGAACATGTTCCAAGAGAACATGCTACTCATAAGGCTATAGAATTTTCTGCAGTCCACCTTTTATTTGAGTGCCAAAAATTCTTGGAGTGCTTCACAAAACCAACATAAATATATTTTATTGACTGAAATATTGTTTACAATTACTTTCAACTCTTCTGACTTTTAGGGACTGATGCAAAGCTTTTTGAAATGGACTCATACCCTTCCATTGATTTAGATGATCTTTTGACCAGCTCCTTGGAGTAACTTGAGGGGAGAATTAATCTGTGATCAAACCAGATAGAATCCTAAGGGCTTCTAAAGCTACATACTGCCATATCAGATAGGAATTCATTCTTCTGAATGAAGTGGAGGATCCAGTATAAAATCTGACTTAGTAAACCAAGGCTGAGACCTGCAAGAAGTGCTGGTAGAGACGCTTTTGTTGTTACTTTATTTCACTTTATTTTCCCTTCTCTGGTTTTGAAGTAGCCAAGAAGTCACAAATTACAGTATTGGCTACCAATAGGAAATATTTTTAACTGTTTACCAGCTCATGGCTATTTTAGCTGTTCTTGCTTGCATGAGAGATAAGAAAGGATAAAATTGTTCAGAATCACTCTGCAAATAATATATCAGAACCATACCCACTCATCTGAGAACTGCAAATTCCTTAATCTGACTCTTCTCTTATTCATATTAAACTCACACTCATAAGGTGTCAATTCCTTCATTGAACTCACTTTCAGATTTGCCATGAACAAATAATACCTTCCTGTTTTCCTGTCCTCTGCCACCTTTGCTCTGCTTCCAGAATCAACAATACAAAAATCAATAGCTAATATATTTAATTGCCAGGAAAAAGAACATGTTAGCAGCAGAACCATGATAAGGTCATTCTCTCAGTCTCAGGCTACCAAACATACAGAAACACTTGCCAACACTGAGGGCAAGGAACAGCCTTGGATTCTGCCAGTCTGTTGTGTTAATTGGTCACAGTGTATATGTCAACACAAAAGCACATTCTGTGGTATAAACACACACACATGCATATGCATTCACGTAACCCAACCTGGTTTTTGCCACTGCACTAATTTACTGCTTATTAGAGCTGTTGACCTTCCATATGATAAAATTTAGTGTTTATTATTACTCTTGTAATATTTGATCATAATACTTCTTTTTAAATATATCCTAAGCTTGAAAATGGGATTTTCTGCATATATCACAATTAAAATATAGAGATATGTAGGTTCAGATCCTCAAAAATACTTCTTAGCCCACATTTCCATCTATATTGCTCAGAATGGATATATATAGAAATGTTGAAGTCTTGACAACACTGAGCTGACTGGTTTGTCTCTGTTCTGCCAGCCTCAGCATGATAGCAGGTACATATACTTCCTCCATAGGAAGTATATGTTCCTCCTTCCTTCCTCAATTCAGCATCAGAATCTATACAGCACAACCAAGACATGTTGGTTGTCTATGTGGACAGGGTGTGCTTTTCTTTTTCTACTTGTGTAACAGATGAGTGGCCTATGGGACACCCCAGTTAAGTCTCATTCGCAAATGAAGATCCACTGTCCTCATTTGCAAAAATCAGCAATGTCCCATTTCCTGTAAGGAAAGGAGTAAGGAGTGAACCATATAGTCAATCTCTCCTGTCCTTCCCTTTGTAGTCCAGTTCGTAATTAAAAAGCAGTGAAGTAGGCAGGAAGCAAACCTTAGAAAGAAATGTCTAGATATTTCCATAACACAAAGATTCAAGCCTAGACAGGTAGAAGGGGACTTGAAATCAACTTGAGCTTGAGCAGAACGTGGGGTTCTTCTTGGTTGTGTCATGATATACAGTCTTGGGTATGACTGCTGTGTATTTTTTGCACATATATTGAAACCACATTACTTATGCTGTGGAACTATCCAGATAAAATCTAGTTTCAGTATAGAAGTTATTTAATCATTTTAGTATAAGAGTGAACACAAACCAATAATCCAGTTGCTCAACTACGGTTGGACTTGATGATCTCAAAGGTCTTTTCCAACCTAAACGATTCTATGATTCTATAATTCTAACTGGGCTTATAACTCTACCATAATTTCATTATAATATAGCTATGCAGCCCTTAGATCAAAGCTGTCTTATAGTTGAATGCTGCAAAGTATAACCAGGATGAAATAAGCCTACCTGCAAAAGATCATGAAGATGGAGTCTATGGATGGTTAATTCCAAGAAGTGTTTCACCTTTGTAGAGAGAGATCCCAGGTTCCATTCTTATTTCTCGAATGTCACTCCTATGTTATAAAAGAAGCTGTTCTCATATTGTATCTTCAGCGTTGGCCCCTGAAAAAAAGAGGTGTTATCTTCTGATCTCCACAGCCAAACAAACATGGAATGCTCCTGTGATTCCTGGGATAAAACAGCAGCAAGATGGTGTCCTGATTAGAATGCTGGAATGGAATTTGGGACACTCCGCTTCACAAGAAACCTCCCCTGAACCTTTGGACAAACTCATTCCTACATTTACTTCATTTTTTTTTCTTTGTAAAACTAAGAAAATAATATTTACTTGTTTTACAGGAACATTTTTAACCTGTATTTAGAGACAGTAAGGCTTTCAGAGAGTCCTGGCTGCACATTAAGTACCATAGGTAAAAAGCAGGAGTTCATCCCTGTGCCAAGAGCAAATACTTCCAGCAGAAAAAGATTTGGAACAACTGCTGAACTTCTCTGTGAGTACTTCCAAAATTCTATTTTTATTAATGCCTTTCATCTCAGCTGACAGGATAATTCATCATAATTAAAAAGATAACCTAGGTTAGTGAGGCTTGTTCTGTGATGGAGTTGTGAAATTAATTTTTAGATGGCCTTTGTATATACAGCAAGGTTTTCAATACTTATGAGAGAAAATGCCTCCACTGAACACAAACAGTGATAATGACATACTCATCTTTTCTCTAGCTAAAAAAGAAATTTGACCAAATAAACTACAGGTCAGATTCTCAGCTGTATAGTTTTGAGAATGCCAACAGTAATTGACTGTCATGAATGGTTGTATAAATATGCATACTTCATGGAAGCACGTGTATTTCTCTAGAAATTTTAGCAAATACTTGTGCTCCTGGTGAATAGGTGTAAGGAATTTATTATCAGAGTAAGTTTTAGGAAATAGAAATATCTCTATGTGCATAGGATTTACTTGCTACTGGCTTCGTACCTAAGGCAGCTATAAAAGCAACCCATTGACACTGAGCATTTCCAGAGCTCCAGAACTGGGACTGCAGCATCTACAGATGCTCTACTCATGCCAGATTTTCTGTATAATTAATTCAGAGATACATGCATTTTTTAGGTGTAATTCATCTGGCTCGTTTAAAACAGCCACTTTAGGATGTGATGAATCATACCTTAGGCTCCATTGGCAGGACTAATGAAAACTCCTTAACTCTGAAGGATGTCCATAGTGACTGACTTAGACAAATTGAGCCCAAGAAGCCTAGTATGGTGGAATCATTATGGTTTCCATTACCAATTTTGCAAAGGCTTGCTGCATACATATGGCTTATTATATTTTTTGAGAGTTAAGACTCTAAAATTAATTCTCTTTCTAGGTGTCTGGGAACCTTGACTTCTCAGTGAAGGATAGACAGGTTTTTGAGCATCAGAATGACTTTTTAAAGCAGGTGTCTTTTGGTAATATTGGTTTTAATTTCTCTGTGTGTCAGCTGTTCCATATGTAAAATGTGAATTATAATATTAATCTTATTATGACCTGGTTTGCCTTTATTCATTCAGATTTATAAAGTGCTTGATAAACTCAAAAGGATACAGATGCCAAACATTATTAGCTACGTTATTTCTCTTTATTACTGTCACCTATTCATAGACATTTTCAACTCAGTTTGAATTTGGAACCCTTGCTCATGTCTCCTTTCTAACTAAATAGGATATTTAACTGTCCATCACCATGCCTTGAGCACCCTGAATTTTCATGTCAGTACATTTGTGATTCAGAGCATATCCTGCAACGCCCTTTTCCACGCTGTATTGGATGTGCCTTCCATATGCTATTAAAGATTCAGCATCACAAGCTATCATTATATTAATTTTAAGACACTTTTTTATCAACAGATGAACAATCATGATGATTAAAAACGCTTCTCCTCTCAAGGGCTTGTACAGTATTTTGCATTCTCTGGCATATTGATTAGTTATGTTGATTGAAAATGAGTGAAAAACAGAGACAACTTATTAGCCAGTTTAGTTAGCTGCTACTTACATTAATGAAAATGTCTGGATACATGCCCATTAAGAATACTTGGGAGATCAGAGGTTGAAAAGTGATTCCTTTGCTTCTCACTACTGACAGTTTGGAAAGGAGCTTATCCACAAATGGCTGTTGAAGCACGCACAGCCGCCACAAGGAAGCATTACTGTGCTGGAGCCCAGTCCAAAACGGGGCACCCTCAGGAGCAGCGGAGCCATGCTCAGCGGGTGTTTGCATGGCAAACACCTCCAGGTTGGCATTGCAGGTGCTTTGACAGCAGTAATATTTATCAGCAAAAGCAGCTAGCAGCAGCAACGTTGCTGCCACTACTAACAACACGTGTGTCTGCCAGTGCCAGAGAAGCATCGATGGAAATAAGGGAGGGCACATAGCTGGTTTGCTGAAGGACAGCTTTGGTTTTTTCTTCACAATTTGTTTATTTATAGGGCCACCTCAGAGTGCCTTTAAGGCTGCAAAGCAGGATTTGTTATATATATATTTCATTTCAGCTGGTGCCAGGGAGCTTCATACTGAACACAAACCCCATTTGCTCAGCTGTGTACAGCCAATTAGATGCACTGATGGTCTGTGGTGGAGGGAGGGGGCAAGGGAGGGAGGAAGAGGGCAAAAGAAATGTTGCTAAGATTCTTCTTCCACATTTGGAATTGCAAGGGTAAAAGCAGTAAAGTGATTTGCCCAAGGTGATGCAGTGAGTGCCAGGAACTGAATCCAGATCTCCTGAGTCACAGCCCAATGCCTTAATCAGCTGACCATGTTTCCAAGCATTTGGCTTTACAAAATCAGTCGGTCTGATTTACTGGCAAAGTCTTACGATAGTGAATTTTCCCACTACAAAACGTCAATGACCAAGAAAAAGGATGACAATAAAACCCAGGCTTACTCGTAGTGCAGCACCCATTCCAGCATTGCTGCAAGACTCAGGTGACAATGATTTGTCATAAGGAACTGTGCAGTCAAATGAAAGACAGGAATCTTATCACCACCCAAACATCTGCTGCTTGTCAGCTGCCATTCAGACAATGGGAAAGGGTTAAGAAAGAGTTTGGAGAACTTTGCCTATGCTTGTTAGACCACTGCATATCCACTTTGTTTTTCCAAATATTTAGTTCTGTCTGAACAAAGAAACCAGATTTCATCCCAACTTTGCTCTAACTCTGTTGAGTGGATTTCAAGCAGAATATGTACTCAAATCTATATGGGCAAGAGAACAGAGTAATTAATTATGGTAGGTAATATTCAGAATTGGTGAGAAAATAATTTTAAAGTTATTTATAAGAATTTAGCTTATATTTTCAATCAGAATGTCCATTTTCCATGCCATATATTTTTTTTTTATTCTGGTCATTCACATTTTGAATCATCTATGAAAATATATAGGTAGACTAAAATATGTTATTATTCTCCTCATGTGAACTTTGGATTATTGTTACAATAATGTTATCTATTTCTGACATTTCAGAGTTAATGCAGTTGAAGTGCTGCCTTACTGAAAAAGCCAGCATATATATGTGGGATTTAAACACAGACTTGCTGAATTAGCACTGGAAAATTCAAACAGTTTTTGCTTGTTTTCACAGTTTTCCCAGTGTGAAAATGGATATTTCATTTAACTGTGCAAAGCAAGATGAACTATGTTATTCAGTGCCTAAACTGAGGACAGCTATTTAGTAGGCAATTTTCCTTCACAACCCAGGTCCAAGTCTTGTTTTTGTAACACAGCAGACCAACAGTCACACCAAAGAGAGAGCGCTGGAGAAATACTTTATCAAAGCCATTTTTAGTTCCACATTCTTTATCCCTTATGAATGGTGGTGGTGATCTTCAGAGGAGATCTCCTGCCTGGAGAGCAATCTCATATTGCACATATCACTGCTATGCAGTACAGATGCATTGCAGATTTGATCATTGAATGTAAACATTTCTTCATCAGGTGAGAAACTTTGTGTTACGCCATCCATAGGCATATTTTGGGATACTTTTATCTGCCATTCTTCAGTTTCAAGTTAGATTGATGGATGGATGTTAGCACATAGCAAAACTGAATAAAGAGCTGTTCTTTTTTTGGTATTCTGTTGAGAAGTTATCGGTATACTAAAAGCAGCACATATCTGCTAGTCTGCAGCATCTATATTTCTTTGTCTCCTAGTTTAACTTGCTTATTGTATTTACTACTGCTAAAACAGCTGCTATGGGAAGTATTTCATTTTGTAAGTGCAGCGTCCACGGA
>NW_009260080.1:1407050-1426674 GCF_000687185.1 Egretta garzetta
CCAGCAAACAGTAATGGAGAGAGTGATTATGTCCTCAGCTGTGGCTAAGGTGGCTGTTAGACACAGCTCCTGGAGATGATAGCTGAGCATCAGCTAGAGAGACTAAATTTTCCTTTTCTTCTTTCTTTTTTTTTTTTACAAGGAAGACTTACCCAGCAGGCAACTATCAAGCCAGGTGATTAACAATAAATATCTCTGCTTTTTCAAGTAAGCTGGCACATATTGAACCTTTTATGTATATAGTTCCTTACAATCCTGATAGAAATACTTCATCTAGCTGTTGGTGGTTAAAGGAAAGCTCACAGGATTTGCAGGTTTTTAAAAAACAATGTGATTGGAGAGCTTTGTGATTTAAATGTATACACAAATCCCTAAACTGTGCTAGAAAGAGCTTTGGATAGTTTTCAACATGCCTAATATGATAAGAGGGAGGGGAAATACAAGATGCTTTATTTCAGTCATGGGAATGGCTTTCTTATTAGATTTTGAGTGATTAAAAGTCCAGTAGAATAAAACATTATGAAATGAAGTATAAAGCAAGCTGGAAGTACTTTGAGTAAAAAGAGCTCCAGATCCATTTGTGATAGATGAGAATGGAGTAATAACCCTGTGTCATCTGCCTACATCAAACCAGGATTTTCTGGGGTTTTAAAAAAAAAAAAAGAACAGGGGAAAAAATTCAGAAAGATAATTGTACTTGTATTGTCTTGCACTGCATGGTAACTTGCAAGAGAATAGAAAGCGAAGTGGGCCAAAAGCCACGTTCATGTAATTCTGAGCTAGCAAACAGTGGATCAAATTTACACCTAAAGAATATGCTTCTCTGATAACAGTAAAAAAGTGCATTGTGAATTAGCATGAATATTAAGTATGGCAAGATAAAACCACATCTCATTTCTGAGCACAAAAATATCATTGTCTAATTTCCTCTGAAATGTGTCATAAACGTGCCTTTTATTCAGTATTTTGAAAGGAAAATGGATCATATTACACTTCTCAGTAGTATAGTTATGCAATTCAATGGGGGATGAAATGTCATGATTTAATAAATAGGATAAAGATTAGTAAAATAATCTAATCGCTGTTCTCTCTTATTTTCAGTCACCACCGAGGATGGAAAAAGCAGGAGAGGAAGATTAATTTGAGGCTTTAGGCAGATATGGGTCAGTAGCCCACAGCTTTCCTGCTTTTTGTAACATGTTTCAGCACAGAGAAGGTGACTGAGAGTGAGAGAGGGATTGTAAATGAACTGCACGCTTCCCTAAGCAGGCAGCAGTGGGAGTGGGTTTCTCCTTGCAGGTGGCACCCAGACATGGTCAGGTCTGCTCTGCTCCCCAGAAAGTGGGCAGGATGCTTCTGTACTGCCTGTGCACAGGCAGTCACGAGTTGTGTTTTTGCCTTGGATGCTCTACCTGGATTTAGCTGTATTTAGGGCTGCCTTTGAGGTGACCTTTGAAGCCTCATGTTGCATGTGCTCCTATGGGGTCTGGCTGGACTGACCTCACTGTCCTGTATTGCTTCACAGAAACATCACACAGCCACAGTCAGATAGAGAAGTAGCCTGATCTTGGACTGGTTTCAAGCTCAAACTCTCAGGTATTTCCTAGGTGTTTGGGTACACTCATTTACATCCCGCTTTGGAGCTACAGCATTCCCAATAAGCCCCATTTTCTTGGAGGTCCATAAACCAACAAGTACAAGCTATAGTAAGTAGCGCTGTGCACGGCTCTGTCTCACTGTATATTTTTTCAGAGGAACATGTTGTCTGAACACCTACACTACTATTCCAGGCACTAGGCATGTTGAATTAATTACAGGCATTTGATGGTACCCGTATGAGTCAGTGATTTCAGCAGCCACATACGATCCCTTCTGCTTTCACACCGTGGAGAGGCACAGCCTCAGCCTGAACCTGATCTCTCAGCAGTTTTGACCTCCCTGGTGCTACACCTGAATTCCACCAACACATTCAGGTGGAGAATCAGATATATAATCTGCCACAGTGCTCTCACGTGAACTGTCGTTAACAGATGGCATTTTTCCTGTCTAAAATATGTGCCTGTAGCTGGTCTCTTTCACACTTCTCCCCCACGCACACGCATTTTGAGGTTTCCATCAGTTATTCACTCTGCAGCCTGAGGTTGCCGTCAAGTTTGAAAGTCACTGCATGGTTCAAATGCTCGTGAATTTGTCATGCTACCTGTTTAGCCTCTGGCCAAAAGATTAAATGCTTCTTCTCGTTTCACTTTAGTCCTAACAGTATAACTGTACAACACATTAATGTTTTGTCTCTGTCACTGTGCCAGTGATGACAGGGACATACAAGGCCAGGGTGCTGAGTCATAAAAGACATCTAAGAGCACATCTAAGACCAAAACCAGCTCTTATTTAAAAAAAAAAAAAAAAAAAAAAAAAAAAGAAAAACAAGGCTGGACACACAAAAACAATTCAAGGTTCAAAATTTGGCAAAAAGTCCTTGTAATCATAAATTCCCTGAAGTTAGGGTAAAGATGGTTTCTTTCAAAAGTAATAGCTGTGATTTATCTAGGGAGGTGCTGGCAGAGCTCTGTGGGTATGATTTTGTTAGAGGGCAAGAACAGCTGCATCATTTTCTTGCTCATATGTGTTATTCCTTAATGTTCATCACAACCAGACCCAGGTTTTTGTAAAGCAAAGACAGCTGTTTTTCTTGTCTAATCTGCCATGCTTATAAATCATTTACTGAATGAAGGTTTCTAGATGGAACAGTGGTGCTGTTTGCTACAACAGCATGACCTGTGCTGTACTGTCTGGGCAGAATCTGTGGCCCTTTGTGGTGTGCAACCAAGGAAGGTGTCATAGAAAAGCCAGAGGCAACAAGTTATGAAGCAGCCTGGGGAATGGAGCAGGCTAAAGGAGAGGTAAAAAGGCCAGGGCCCTGCTGGTGCCACTGTCTGCAGCAGAGGGTTGGAAACCCAGGGCGTCCCCTGCCATCAGTATGGCAGGACGGAAGGTTTCTGCTAAGACATGAGAGAGGATGAAGCAGCAGTAGCTGACCATATTTTTCAGGCTTTCCTACCCCTTTCCTCCCCTCCCACATCAATTTTCCCTCTGACTCTCCATTCAGTTCTCCTGCTTCTTCTTTCTCATCCCTTTTCCTTAACAAGAAGCCAAGCAAGGCTGCAACCCTTCCAAGGTGGCAAAAATCAGTTTAGCCCATACTGCTCAAGAGCCTTCAGGCAGCTTTGGCACTCACTCATGTGATGTGTAAAAGTCCCAACAATCATCTGACATTGTCAGAGCATGTGCAGATGAGTTGACTCCCTGAGGCAACCCAAGACAATGTTTGCTGAGTCTCAAAAGTTGTTTACCATAAAAACATAGAACTGTTCCATGGAAATCTGGTGCTGTGCCTTGCATCACATGAACACTATGTCAATGATGCTGCTTTTTTCCTGTTTAATCTGTCATAAATCTTTTAATGAATAAAGTTTTCTAGATGGAACAATGGTGGTGTTTGCAATATCAACAAAGACCTGTGCTGTATTGCCTGGGCAGAATCCGTGGTCCAGTGAGTTGTGCGACCAAGGAAGGTGAATGCTGCCATAAAAAGTCAGAAGTATGTATTAATGATTTATCTGCCCTTCATATGCTGGCATTTCAAAGGCTTGAAAGTAATTTCTATAAACTTCAGAAAACCTTTGTGCTAGTCAGATACAACTGGTGTGAACATTTGAATCAGACACTAGATGAGCTGTTGACTTTGGTAAAATTATTCACAAGACTTGCTCCATGTGAATTTTGGGATGAAAATCAAACTGTACAAGTTTTGCATTAAACACTGCATTGTTGCTGGGCCTCACATGGCGAGGTTAGCAGAGAAGCAAAAATTAAGATCCTTGACTCCCCTCTCCACTCCACCCTAACTCAGAGATGCTGTAAGCTTTGTATTTGGGGAATTTTACTTCTCTCTTCACCAATTTGTGTAAGGGACCTGAATCTGGCCTTCACCCCATGCTGATACTCTGTGTAGCCATTGGAAACCCTGGGAAGCAAAGGAATGTTGTTTTTCCTCTATGTTATCAGGGAATTTCAGGAGACATGATGTTTCCTGCATCCCCTCCTGCAGAGCTGTCCCTTCAAACACGTGTGCTGAGGCACAGCTGAGCTGTGCAACATCTAGTATGTGCAACATCTAGTTAATGACAGCTATGTAAGGGCATCTTTCTCCAGGGTTCACCTGAGGGCTGTAGTTCTCAAGGACACTGTGTGCATTTCTGTGACTAATCAACTGTTTTCAAGCATATGGATTTCTGCAGAAACCTCTAAGAATGCAAATCTTCTTTCTTTTTAGATCAATCATCCAGGATGACTGCCCATGGTCCTAGCTGGGGGTGGTGAAAGGGACATCCTGCAAAAAGACGTTAGGGATAACTGCAAAGGTTCCATCAGCCTGGTAGGCAGAGAGCACATCACACCGTAGGGTCTGTTTGAGGGTTCCAGGGCCTAACATCAGCTGTGATATAGACCTATTTGTTTCAGAAAGGGCTGATCTGTAGGCCCAGCCCTTGGCTGAACAGTTGGCTCTAAAGTTTAGAAAAGATCTTCCCACTCTGATGAGAGGTCCTGTGCTGCCCTGCACAGGTTGGGGAACCCTTCTAGTGATCCAGTCCTGTGGATTTCCCTTCTGCATAACTTGTTTTCCTTATGAGTCTCCAGCCTAAAACAATAGAAGAGTTTCCAACAATAAGGGGATTTTCAGCACTTGGAGCTTAGTCATTTCCTATTACTCAAAGGAAGAAAATGTGAAAAAGTTCCAATTTAGTAAGTCTCTGGCTGGTGGTCTAGCCAATATTTATGTATCTGTTTTCATAAAGTACTAAACTTCAGAACAGCAGGGGTGTTGTCTCTCTGTGAAAATAACATGATATTTTAGAACAATTGTTCAAACTGGTATAGTAAATAGCTTTCAACATAACATAATTTGCAGTGGACATTAGTGTTTCCATGGCAACAGAGAATGCTGTCCTCTTTTTATTTTGTTTTGCTGGATATTAAAGGAAAGCCCTTTGAACAGTTCCAGTGTTATGACTTATATTGTAACTACTATTGCTACAAATCTACCCAAATGGATAAGAATCCTTTTCCAAAGGTTATATTTTCTCTAGCTTTGGGTATGTAAAGACATGTTTTACAAATAATTTTTACTGTGTCTTAAATCAAGTTCAATTTAGCTGTGTCTCAGGGTTGAAAACTTTAGTTAAAGAATAAACTTTCTAAACTAAGAAATATCAGTGATATTGATCAGTTAAATGGGAGGTATATAATAAATACATGTATTACATGTAGATCTTACTGACACGATTTGTCTCAATGCTTTTTTTTGGAAAAGTGGTTCTTGCTAATTGGAGTTGTGCATATGTGCAAAAATGATTGTGGAAAACGCTGCAGGCTCTTTCTCATGCTACATTTTTAATGAGTATTTTTTTCCCACAATTTCAAAATACAGCTTCATGATCAATTTTGTTCAATGTTCACATTATTTTATTGTATTATTTTACGAAATGTCAAGAGCAGTGTTGTGCTATAGCGTTTGGCTCAAGTCATTGTCTTGCTCAGATTTGCATATCACTTTTAAATAAAAATAAAAATACTTCTCATGGTACCATAGAATCATAGAATAATTTAAGTTGGAAAGAATCTCAGGTCAGCTGGCCCAACCCTCTGCTCAAAGCAGTGTTAACTTCAGCATTGGATCAGGTTCCTTGTGGACATTTCCAGATGAGTTTTGCATAACTCCAACAATGAATATCACATAGCAACCATGTCATAGCTTGGAGAAAAATTGCTTATCTCGCCTGTTCCACTGTAAGCAACAGGAATTTTACATCTAATTCCCATAGTTCACTCTTTATCATCTTCTCTGTCTAGAATACATCTAAGAAAATGGAAGTCATTATTTTGGGCAATATATTCCTGTGAGCTTCTTGAACTTAAGCCATATCTGAACTTATCTTGTTTTTACCTTGATTTCATTCAGTTCACTTCTGCAAATCAGCAAGTTCCTCTTTTCTACCAAAATGATGAAGTAAAACCAGGTACTTTCCAGTCAAGTGCTTTAAACACCTGTTCTTCACAAAAAGTCTTGTTAATCACAATTCTTAATTAATAATACAAGAGGGGAAAATTACTTTACTTTGAAAACTTTCATCATTTTTCTATATAGTTTCTCCAAATGGAGTTCTATAAACTTCAAGCAATAGAAAATGGTTAAAAAACATCCTCCTGAGATGGCAGAAGGACAAGCAGTCACCACAATCACAGAAATCGTGAGGTGAAGCAGGATTAACATATTACAGCTTGCCTGATCACTTTTTCCTATGGTATGCCAAAACAAGATTAGAACAGCTGATTCAGGGGTGTCTGAAAGAGAAACTTTTTCCGTATCAGTGTCTTATCATATGATTCCTGCAAAGCACATGTTCTAAAACAATAACAAACATTCTTTCATAATTCTAAGCAGGCCTTGTTCTTTAATCAGATGATAGTTATTTGATCTAGACATATTGAAGCAAAATAGCTCGCGTTTTCCTTTTTACGATTACAGCATGTTCTATAAAGAGCTTTAAGCTACTGTACATATGGAAAGTAACTAAGTACAACAAATTAAGTGGATTTCCTAAGTAAGTTGAGTAGATGTAAGCATTCAGAGTTAATGCTTAAACTAGTTTGCCTCTAACTTCTGATGTGAGTGTAAGGAAAACCGTTAGAGCGAGAGTTATTTTCATATGCATTTTTAATGATGTCACTTATTTAATATTGTTTTATCTCATATTCGGAACAGAAAATTATATATGGGTTAATGAATAGATGTGCTTAAATACAACAATCAGTATTGCAATAAAACTAGATGGTTTAGGGCTGGAAAAGCTGAACATTAATAACATTAAAACAAGGCAGACCGAGGAAAGGCTTCCCCAACCCTTAATTTCTCAAGTCCTTCAGTATTACTTTGTTAATTATCACAAATGGGTAGATTTCCCAAATTCATGGACAAAATAAAGTAAAATTCAACTTCCGGTCTGACTGAACTGACAATAAAAATGCTCATCACTAATGTAGTTGCTATATGAGTAAAAAAAGAAACATATATAAATAGAAAAGGAAATAGAAACCTATGTCCAAGAGAGTGAGTTTTTTCCAGATTGGGAATTGCCTGTGGCATATTTGGTTTTGCAATACTTGTAATAAGAACCGGTTCCTAATTTGATGTTAAATGCTGTTACGTTAGAAATAATAAATATTACTTAATACTTACACTTCACACCATAGAAATACATATACAAAGGAAGATAGGTATAGAAACGTGGATAAAGTTCACCTGGAAACTTGACTATTTCACCTTAATCATGGCATTTTTTTCTCCTGGCATAGCCCATGAAAACACATATAACCTCAGTTACTTCAATTTTCTTGCATATGTCAGGCTTAATCATGTAAGTAAACCACTGAAGAGTATGAGCACTAATTTCATGTTATATTTCAGAATTCTAAACAAGCTGCAGACCCAAGTATTTCCCCCTGAAGACAAAGGAGATTCTTAACATGGGATTAATTCAATCTGATGCATTTTGTCAAAGCTGTTTTTCTAAGCACACTACAAGATCAAGAGAGAAAAATCAGCACTTTCTGAGGGTCATCTGAAGATGGATAACTAAGTCTGATAGAACTATTCACCTTCTAGAAGTATCTACCTTTCTCCATATTGAGTGTAGAGAATGATAGAAGAATTTTAGGCAGGTGACTTGTGGAGACATGAGTCTTCAAGAGGTGTTGGATCAAGTTTAATCTATATTAATCTATATTTGTTCTCATTTCTTATGAGTCTGTACTTCTAAGAAGACAGAAAAGTTGGTGAAAGACAAAATGAAAAGTTAAAAATGAAAGAAGTGTAAAAACCCAATTGTTTGTGTTATAAACAAAATACTGTACAGCAAGAGCAGCTAGGGTTTAACAGCTTCTTGTTTATAAAACCAGAATTGCCTGCCCTTGTTTAATGGTCTTTCCAAAGTTATGACAATAAAACTTTATAGTGCCATTCAATGTCATATAGTCTATAGATACTTCCATGCAACATAAAGCAATGTTAAAACACCTTTGTCTTCCCACACTGAAAACTTGCATGAATCCTCCCCCACTCCATGTTTGTTTAGAATACATTTTTATAGCAAATATGTAAGCTCAATAACACGCAGTGATTTATCTTGGGAATATAGACTCAACAGTAACCGCAATGAAAGCAATATGGCAGGAAAATAAGAGTTCTGGACCATCTGTGTGAAAATATGTGGCTTTGAAAAATGTTTAGAAGAAAGAAAATTGACATATATCTGGAAATTAAGAGTTCTGAATTCAGCTGAGAAGTTTTGTCACTCATTGACTTTATTCATGACACTGATGGTTGCTTTTCAGAGTCACATGGTGCCCATCTCTTTATTGTCAAGAAACTAGAGAACTGGGCTAAAACTTGATTTTCCCATCCAGGAATGATGTGTAATCAACACCTACTTAATAACTGTGGAACAAGAACTAATTTGTTCTTTAGTCACCTTTGCCTCACAAGAAGTCATTTAGAGAAATTATTAGGACAATTGTTACAGTTTGACTTCCCTCTCTCAGCTCTGATATTTTCGATCATGATAATGATAAGAAAAGCAATAACCCCGCACTCGAAACTCAGGAGCATTATTCACATACAATATCCAGTTAACTGTGTAAAAAGTTTTGTTTCCTTTTTCAGTGTTAGTAAGGTTTATATTCATGCTCAGATAAACGCAAAATGAAAGATGAATCACTAGTGTTTACAAATAAAGTTAGAGGCTTTCCAGTGCTGAAACAAAAGGCAGGCTTTTGTGTCTCATTGGAAAGGTAAAGGGGAACAGGTATTTTGCTAAAACAATAAAAGTTTATTCTTATCCCTGTTCTGGTTTTTATGGTTTGTTACTGCACTGAAACTCATCTAGTATTTATCAGGTAATAAAAAGGACAAACCAAACTCAACTGGAAAATTGTGAAACTTTGTTGTTATGGCTGATATCAGATAGTCTGCTAAGTGTGATAGTGTCAGAGCTGTTCTGAATACAAGTGGAATCCAGAGTTTTCATAACAACTAAAAATGTTAGTTGGGTAATGTTCAAAATACGAAGATGGATTCTCATAAAATTTATAATGAAGTTCTAAGAAACTGTCATGAAAGTCAGTGAAATTGCAGCACTCTTTATTAAAGTCTATGTACAACAGGGATTGCCCAAAAGGTGTCTGAGAAGGTAACAGAGTACTGAAACATGAGACACCACCAGTGGCTGGAAACAGAGGCCTCTCCTTTTCAAAGCTGCAGTTTCATTTGCAAGACAAGAAATGATCATGAGGTAAAATACTTCATGGCAGCAACTCATGCACTGGGAATGGCAGGACACAGTTTGTCCATTTAGCACTACACAGGTAACATGCTTTCATTTCACCCCTGAATCAACTGTGTCTATGTTCAGTCATATCTTCTTCCCACTGAATTCATTCACATGTTCTCTAAAAGGAGTGGATCCAAGTGACAAGTTTGCAATGGCAAAGTTTGAGTTATAAACAAAAAAAAAGTCCATCTGCAGTGCATTGCTTCAGTACCCTGGTGTACCTGGTGTAAGCTTGCAGACCTGAGGGAGAGACTTAAATGAAGAGGAAGAGGTCAAAATTAAGTTTCATTTAAAAAAAAAAAATAGGAAGATAATCACTATAAAAAGCTGATGTTTAAAATCATCTAATGTAGTCCAAGAGAGTTTTTTTCTCTTGAAATATTAGAGGATCATTCACTTAAGTCAAAACAGTCTGCAAAATATCCAGGTACTGCTCACCTCACCAGGTGTGACAGCAGAGCATGAAACTCCATGAAATCAGTTCCGCAGCCCACAGATGAGGCAAAGATGAGGAAAAGCTGGAGCCATTGCTTCCCAATCCTACCCTCCAATGCCAAGCAGAACAGCTGATCTGCACAGGAGGAAAAATTCTGTTTGGGAGATACATGGTAAATGTGTTTGGATCCATCCCAGTTGCATGGAGTAAGTCAAGGATAAAACCGTCAACCTAGAGTCAAAGGAATTAAATCCCACCCTTACCCAAGGTGGATTTTAATATATTAGGAAGCCCTAGAACTTACCATGCATCTCTGAAACACTGTCTCAGCAGAAAATCCAGAGGTCTGTTTTTAAAGTAAGGTAAACTGCAGTAGAAGAAAGTAGAAACTCCTTACAGAAGGCAGTCTAATGAAAATTCATGGGGCCCTTTTAAAGTTTTGATTACCAGTGAAAGCTGAGCAGAATTTCACAGCGCAAATAAAAAGCCACAAAATGGATATCTCGCCTGAGGGAGCTCCCTGCTCCAAATATCAAAGTCTCTCTGAAAACAATAAGTGTGAAACTATACTCAGGTTTTACTGAGAATAAACTGTTACAAACCACCAGTTCCTCTCTTCTGCTTCTGTTCCACAAAATCCAAAGTATTAGCTAAATATATGGAGACTCAGACTGCTCCCAAAGCAGCAGAAGTGGAGGAGGCATCGCACGGAGCTGAGAATGCAGCAAAGGAGTCAGAAGTGTGGAGAAAGATGTAAAAGAGGAAAAGGAAGCAAAGGGATCTCCTTCCTAGATTTTCTCTGTCCCCAGATTGGCCTGGGGACTCCTCCATTGCCTGAAGGCTGGGACTGGAGTGGGAGCTCCTGGGATCCCTCCTGGGATCACTGCTCTCTAATGCTGGCACCCAGCAGAACCAGGACCTGGAGCTGCAGCACCCTGAGCGATGCAGCTGGGGGAAGCAATGCCTCCCTGGACCTCTGAGCTGCCATCCAGCAAACCTCGCAGCTGGAGGATGAATATTACCGAGGTAAGATACTGTTCTTTGAGAAGAGGCCTCTCAGCTCCCAGCTGAGCTTCTGTCTGCATGCTGGCTCTCTAATTTCTGAAAAATACAGTCAGGCATGTCACCTGTGGAAAGGATTCATAGTCATGAAATATGATTTGATATAATGCATAATATAAGTACCTATTATTTTTCTGTGGGAACTCCCATATCTTTCAGTACAGAAGCTGTGCTTAGGAAGGGAAAAGATGCAAATTGGTGGCCACCGTTAGTCTGAACATCATTTGCTAACTTTTCTCGTTGCATCTGTGCCTGATTTAATAACTTTTATGGAAGATTTCTGCATGCTGTTTCTTTTCTATATTTTAATAGCACATAATGATCAGATACATTTCTAATGCCTTTTAGTCTAAGATAAAAATACCTGGACTTAGTCCTATTTAAAAGCAAAAAAGACAAAGAATGCTGATGAATTTATTCTGCTAGAGAAATCTGATTTAGTATGGACATGTTCCTTAAGCAGAGGAGCCAAAAGAACAACTCATGATCAAACTTGTGAATACCCTTTTCTCTACACACAGAACTCTTTTCAGTTATATATAATACTAGAAATAATACAGAATCCTTCTGTGCCCTACAGGAAAAATATGAGAACTGATTATGGGAATCACCCATTACCAAGCTACAACTGAATAAATACATCAAATGGATATCAGAGAACAAGAGACACACCAAACTATGAAAAACAGATACCTGGCTCTAAGTGTTATAAACCAGCTTACCCAATTTCTTTAGCTATGTAGCAATACCCCTATGTGAGAGGAATTGTAAGAGCTCATTTGTGCCTTGAGAAATTATGGAAGGGAGTTTACAGTCCCTTATATGGCCAGTCACTTCTCATCATCAGTATGCGAGGCCCTGTCTCTCCCTAACATTTCCCTGATATTCTGGGGAGTTTTTAGAGAAAACTTTTCCTCTTAGATACGCCCCATGGGTCTTTCTTCCATCCATCTGCATACATCAATCTATATGCACAGATGTTATACTGTGCAGTCTCCACACAGAGATCCTATGGAGAGCTACATGTTCTCCTCAGTCTCCAGATTTGACAGCAGAATATTTCTCTTAAATTATTGATGCTTGGCTGCTCTAAAAATACGACATAAATACCTCTGGAGGTATTATTTGTGTATGATGAATATGAGAATCTGCAGCTTTGCTTAGCCATGCTTAAATTGCCAGAAAAGCTAGCATTTGCATACTTCTGTATCTGTTACCAAAATATTTCCCCTCTGATCCTTAGCAGTATGATCATCCTAGAGAAGAAAGGCAAGCAGGTCAGGAAATTCCTACAGAAAAAAAAAAAAACGTTTTACAAACTGGAAGTACAAAAGCTCTTTACTTTTCACTAAACAGAGAGGCAAAAATACTCAGTGAAAAGAACTGAAGCTGTAAGAAACAGTCACAAAAAGGCAGAAGCAGTGATCAATAGTGAAAAACATATCCCTTCAAGGATGTGGAAATGAAAAATGGAAAAACAATAGACGGTACTTTCTGGCTTAATGCAATCGAGTCCTACAGCTAAATCCACCAACCTTACCTTTCTTCATCAGTTACATTTCTCATTCATTTACCTCATTAACCATTAAGAGAGATTCAGTAAGGTTCATGGTCTCTAACAAATGGCCTCCAAAGCAGACTTGATTTAGTTAGCAGACAAGATTTATGATTTAGCTGTAATGGACTTCCTATTCAAGATAATATCCTCTCATTTTATCCCATTGCCGAAATAACCCACATACTGTGTGCACTGGTCTAAATTCCATATAAATGCCTGATTTTCTAGCACCTTGAACATTATGATGAGTCTTTCCACTAAACTTAATAGGGTTTTCACAGGGTTAGAGGGCTCAAATGCAACCTGAGGAAGAAAGCGCTATTCTAGAAGGCCGGTATTTGCTATTCTGCAGATAAATTGTTTGATCATTCCCTAGGGGAATGGCTGAACTAATTGGAAATGGTGTACAAGAAGGAGATAACTGAGAAGTGCTAATCCATGGTATAAACAAGTAAATTTGCCAAAAGAAGTCTGGCTGAGAAATACCACTTCACGACTGGCTGCTGAGATGTTTCGATCCTCTGTGGCAGATGCGGATTGCACCCCCTTTACACGAGAGGTGTTAAGAAAGCTCTCGCTGGCAATGTTGTGGAGAGACTGAAAGCTGAACAGGCTTCCAAGTAAAGACAGAATTTTCCATCAGCATAACTGGATTGATGTTCAGAGATAAAACCACCTTTGTCCACCTATTCACTTTTCAGTACACACCTTCACTATCTTCTTTTCTCTCTGCTGTCAGCTCCCAGTCTTGCTTTCTGGTCTTTCTGCCTCTCCCCTCCATCCTCCACATCCATAGGAGATGTCCTTTACCCAGGTCCTCCCTTTCTCACTCTTAAGTAGACCCATCATTTTCTTTCTAGGACAACTGGAGGTCCCAGTAGCAATCAAAACATCTTTCTGTTAGGCATTCTCCAAACATACAGAAAAAGCACACCATGTGTTGAATAGGTCAGTGACCAAACACAGGAAACCAAAAGCAGGAGGTGGAGAAGTGCAAGGCATGTGAAAGAGGGTTTTTCAACTAAACCAGTTGGTGAAAGGCAGGTATAGAGAAACCCAGGAGATGCCAACTGCCTTTTTCAGTTCCTGAGACTAGATTCTTCTCCCCTTTTTCATCCACATTCCAACAAATATAGTGGGAAATGGTTCAGCTGTTGTGAAATGGGAATGGCTTTTTGAGACTTTTTTCCTAAAGGAATTCAAAGAAAATGAAGCTGTTACAAACTAATACCAATCGACATACCATGCTCTGAATGGGGATATGTCAAACTTCTTAACTGTATGGGCCATATAAAGTAACCTCATCAAAAAACATTGTCTTCACAGGGGTAAGTGAGAGTGACTGCATCAGTCCTTCTCGGGGCAGAGGTAGGTTCACAGGTACAGCTGAGCTCAAAGGTGATGAGTGACAGTGTCCCCCAAAGCCTCTGCTGTCTCTCTTCCGCTTGCCAACTTAAAAAAAAAACTATTAAATTTGCTATACACTGTCAGATGTCTCTGATGCACATTTGCCCAAATTTCTGACGATTCAGATTGAAAGGAAATTTCAGCACTCCCAAAATTTGTTTTTGTTTGAAACCATAATTCTTTAAACTTTTTCATTTATAATTAAAATTTGGAGTAGTTATATTTTCTGATTTTTTTTTCTTGAGAAAGAATTCTTATTTTTAATCTAGAACTTCAGTCTGAGCCATATTTATCATTGTTCTGTTGTATTAAAAAGTCGTATTAAATGAGAATGCAAAAATTAAAAAACATAAAACAGCACTCTATTGAAATCCCAGAATTCTAAAACAAAATTGCAACATCCCATCTTGCTCTGAAGAGAAAATTTGGTTTTCCTTATGAAAATTTTAATCAGAATTAATTAATTGTTAAATGCCTAATCCTAGACAATTATTTATTATTGATAAAAAACACATCTCACTGATAAATTTTAGACAAAGTCTAATCCAAAATTATTAGAAGGGACTTCTGTTGTACAGTATTGGCACTTGTGCCGTTGAAATCTAGTATGCTTCTTTGCCTTATGGATCAGAATACAGTAGTCATTTACCAAGTCCAGAGATGAGCTCTGTAATAGGTATTACCACCTTGAAGGTAAAAACGTTCAGCTGTTTCAAAGCTGTTGTGATATTTTCCTCTCACTTGATGACCATTTTGCACATCTCTGAAAACATATCTTCTGGTTTGGACATTTATGCCTAGAAGCCGTTTTCTAAAATTAGTGGTAAAACCACCATGCGTTTACCCAAAGCTCCTGGCAAGTTGCCAGTGTGGCCCTCTGCCCCATGAGTACAGTGCATACCCGGTTCCCCAGCCCTTCTTATAGACATTTCTTTTTACCATAAGTAACACCATTGCATGGTTTGTGCTCTTTGTGGTTTCAACAGCCTCTCGTGTTTACACCTTACAAGAAAAGACAATTTTACAAATTCCTAGAAGAAAATAAGGTCTCAGAAGAGAACATTTCCTGAAAGCAGTATCATTAGTCTTCATCCTGTCATTACTTCTCATGTGAATGGCAGCCTTGAAGTCAACATTGAAACACAATAGGACTGTTTTGCATGAGATTGATTTGAAGATGTATGATCATATGACTGTGTATACTACTAAGGCAGGATTTTCAAGACAGCCTGAAGCACTTATGCACCTAAACCCAATCAAAATTCATGACTTGGTTCCTACATCTCTTGGATGCCTTTGAAATAATAATTAAAAAAATGTATTACCCTTTAATTATATATCTTGATTATACCTAATAACAATTATTATAAACATTATTAAAGGATGCTGTAATACTACTTCTTCTTTTTCCAGGCTTTTATAGTCTCACATGGAAACATTACCTATGTTGTAAATTTCTGTTTTCCTGTAAAAGATGTATTATAAATTAGTATAAGAAAAGCTGATGGTATCATCAAGCAAAATTAATTCAGAGAACAGATAAAACTAATTTTAATATTCTTGAATTTTCATTAACTCATATTTTTGGGTATAAATTTTGTAGGATTTAACTGGAATGGATTTTTTTTTCTGTTTATCAGGCCAATGATTTTGTGTCAGTTCTTTGGCCATATCAGAATGAAATTCATCACATTCTAGAAGTCTAGAAGTTGGATATCCAAGTCCAAGCTATTCTCATTCCCCTAACAGTCAGTAAAGAGACATAGGCATCCCTGGAGGGCAGTTTTTCTGATCTGTCCTAGACACCTATCTGAGGAAGAGATGAATTGCTGTCTGGAGATGGTATTTCTCTCCATTGACTATTAAAAGAGAGTGTAGCAACTGTC
Source organism: Egretta garzetta (assembly GCF_000687185.1). Lineage (NCBI taxonomy): Eukaryota > Metazoa > Chordata > Aves > Pelecaniformes > Ardeidae > Egretta > Egretta garzetta. Next base: position 1,422,846 of record NW_009260080.1, read on the forward strand.
TCAGTCACTTTGTAACTTAGTTACCATGTTAGAGGCTTGAACCAGGGCAGATGGATCTCTTTTTAGGTGACATTTTTACTTTTACTACATGCCAAGTTCAAAAGAGCATTACAGGCAAATCAATGTGTTTGTCTGCTGTCCCACTTTCTATATATGTACATGTGAACATCTGTTTGGAAGCTAATGAAACTATTTCTTCAAATTCTTTCCTCAAAGTTGTTTTTAGCAATTTCTCCATATATAGTAAATGCCAGATACTGTTGAGATATTCTGTGCAAATGCATGCTTGCCAGTCCTTGGAAACCTGTTGTATCATGAGTTCCCAGTCTTCACATTAAAGCAGCATAATGCCAAGGTGCATGTACATGCAAGCAAAGAATGTAATAAATTACAAAGTGCCAAAAAAAAAAAAAAAAAACAAATATTTTTTTTTATAAGAGAACACAGAGTGCTAGAGGCTTAAACCTTTCAAAAGCAAGTGCACTCCACTAAAAATGTTCAGACACGGGAAAATGAATAACATGAGGTTTTGATAGTTAAGAGACTGGAGCGAAACATCATGAACAGTGTTTGTGGAGTAACTCATTAACTTTTTCTGCCTGTTTTGAAAGGTTATATGGATAGTTGCACTACTGGCCTTTCCCATCTGGTGCTCAAGGTTTAGAACTCCCCTGCTCTGCTTTCATGACTCTAAAATCTTGATTACAGCAGTTATGTTACAATAGAGAGGGGAATAAAAAGTGCCTGCCTCAAACCAGCCATAGGGCTTTATAAGCAATGGAGAAAGTAACCTAGGGAGAGATGGGGGGAGAAGAGGATTATAGGGAGGGGGCAGAAATAAGAAGTTCAGTCATGAGCTTTCACATATAATATTTAAAGGTGTGCAACACTTGTTTTCTATTGCTCTCTTCTTTTCTTAGTTTCATTTAATTCTACCATATCTAAACCAGGACTGAAAATATTGAATGACTACCAGCAGGACCAAAAGGCTTCTGTAACACTAGCAGTGTCTTCTGCTCAGCAGCCACATATGGCCATGAAACACAGAAAGAAATCCAGCAAGTCTGAGGAGGAACATGGTATTTGGCAGCCTGGAGTCTTCAGACATCAGAAAACAGCTTACAAAAACATCACAAAAAAACCAGTCCCCCAAATATATCTATAGATTCCCATGCCTCGGAGCAAGCAAACAAAAACAAGAAAAGGGAAGTACAGGTGATAAATATTCAGAGTTTATTCTGCATTTATTTCAGACTTAAAGAAAACCACTGTAACAATGCTACAGAAGACATTGTTCTGTGCTTTGTTTTGTTTCCAAAAAGCCGGGAGGCAGGAAAAGAGGCATATTTTAAAAGGTTGGAAAATATTGGTCTAATTAATTGGCCTGACCTGGTGCAGGATGAGTTATATTTATACTGTTATGTATATAGATATTTGTCCAACCTCTTCCTGCAGACTCACAAGGATCACGATTCCACACAGTAGTTTGTTCTGTCTCTTACAATATCTTACTGAAATCACCTCTGCAGCAATAGGACAACAGTTTCTTGCCACACCCAGAGAAAACAGAGCTGATAGAGCTCTACAGTTTTACACACAACTTTTGTACATGCTGGAAGGTTGTTACTGTGACCATTCTTCCCTCTGCATTCCCCCTCTGCCACCTGAGATCCCTGGTTTTTAGATTAAAAAAATTTACTCTTTTAGGCTTTCCTTACAGGAAATTAATAAATCCTTCATCTTTGGCAGTATTATTCTGTAGACTGTCTCTGGCTTGTCTACATCTTTTCTGAGATTTGGTGCTCAGAACACCCCTTCTGAAACTTCATCAGTTCCAAAAGGGGTGGAATAATCACTCCCTTGTCTGATATATGAGACTTGTGTTAACACATCCCAAATGAAATTTGCACTTTCTGCAATAGCATTGCTATATTGACTCATGTTTGTTGGAAATGCACTATACCACTTGAATCCTTTTCTGCAGTACTGATGACTCCCACATATTCCCCAGTCTCTATCGGAGAATTTACTTCTCCTTAAGCGCTACAGGTTTTTTCTTAGCAATGTAGGTACTAATCTTAAAGTCCTTGACATTTTAAAAGCAGTGCTTCTGCTGTGCCATTCTAAATTCATCTTGAATCTTTGCTTACAAGACGGAGGTAAGGCTCAAGTCCTGTACCAGATTGCTGAATTTACACCATTTGTTCCATAGACATAGCAAATGCTCACAGTGAACTATGGTGAGCTGTTGTGGGAAAGAAAATTTGTTACTACATTCACTGACTTTAAAGCCATAAGTAGGAGTAGCATTTGCTTTTATTTAATTTCCAAACTATCAATTTTTGAGGAGTCTTTTGAATTCTGAGAAGTGCCCTGAGGTGCTCACAACCACTCTCAGGCTGGAATAAGCCTCCAGTTTTACAAGTGTACCAACTGCTCCATCAGAGTCGTTAAGAAACATATTACTCTGAACAGGCTTCAGGACAGATCCCAGCAGAACCTGACTGGAAATGCTCTCCTCATCTGGCAGCAAACATCTGTGGTTCACCAGCCTGTTACACACCCTTCTCATGGCAATATATAGCCCTAGTTTTGTTAGGTAATCTCCAAACACACTCATAGATACAACAAGGCAACATGTTCTGTTATGATTCTTCCACAAATACATCAGTGTATTTCAAATTTTGGCTCCATATACACTGAAAAGAGCAGAGAAAGGGGGTGCCTGACTTCCTTTATAAGTGAAACATAAAAGAAGTAGTGAAATATAAGTGAAGTAGTGCTTTGTAAATGAAGAAAAAAATCACATATGAAGTCACAGTAGCATTTTAAAGAGAAAGTGGGGATTTCTAATCGTTTGTGAAAACCTGAATTTTGGTACTACATGAAGGATGAAAAGGTTTATACATAGTGTAATATTGTCTGATCTACTTTCTTCTTATTTCCATAAAACCTTTGCCTGGCATGGAAATCTTCATTTGCACATGGTTGTTCTCACTGTATGCAAATATTTTTTTTTGCAACACAGTTTATCTCTACAGACTGATCTCTGTGATCTTTCTGGCACATTTGGAAGCAGCTGACAATGTAGTTTCTACTATCTAAATGTCTGTGTTCCCAAACTCATTTTATCTATTTTAATAGCACTCTCTGCAACTTCCCTACTTTGTGCCTTTATTCTGTTAGATTTGATGAGTTAATTGGGTTCATCTCAGCTCAGTGTTTTGATTGGAGGTGTCCAAGAAAAGAATCAAATGTTAGAGGAAGAAATACTGATGAATCAATAGGATGACTTCCAATAGCCAGAGCACCAATGTCATGTTTTTATAGTGCAATGTGCTTTCTTATTAGATGATAAACGTCCTGCTCATGTGCTATCATTTAGTATCTCATAACAGCTTTGTGAAAATAGTACTACCTCTAGTATCCTTGCCAAACTGTGGTGCTGATAATTGCATTGTACTAACTTAGCTGGAGCTAAACTCGGCTAGGGATGCAAAGAATAATAAGAAGGGTTTCTACAGGTATATCAGCCGGAAAAGGATGGTTAAAGAAAGTGTACCCCCGCTGATGAGTGAGACCAGCAAGCTGGTAACAGCAGATGAGGAGAAGGCTGAGGTACTCAACACCTTTTTTGCCTCAGTCTTCACTGGTAACTTCTCTCCTCACCCCTCCCGAGTTGATGGATGGCATGAGGGGGACCGGAAGGGTAAAACCCCTCCTGCTGTCGGAGAAGATCAGGTTCATGACCACCTGAGGAACCTGAACGCACATAAGTCCATGGGACCTGATGAGATGCATCCCAGAGTCCTGAGGGAACTGGCCGATG
>NW_009260080.1:1427328-1490647 GCF_000687185.1 Egretta garzetta
AAGGCCTACCGTACTCTGGGCTGCATCAGGAGAAGCGTGGCCATCAGGTCGAGGGAGGTGATTCTGCCCCTCTACTCTGCTCTGGTGAGGCCTCACCTGGAGTACTGTGTCCAGCTCTGGAGCCTTCAGCACAAGAAGGACATGGAACTATTGGAGTAGGTCCAGAGGAGGGCTACTAAAATAATCCGAGGGCTGGAGCACCTCTGCTATGAGGACAGGCTGAGAGAGTTGGGCTTGTTCAGCCTGGAGAAGAGAAGGCTGCGGGGAGACCTGATTACGGCCTTTCAATACCTAAAGGGGGCCTATAGGAAAGATGGGGAAAACCTTTTTAATAGGGCCAGCTGTGACAGGACAAGGGGTAATGGTTTTAAACTAAACCAGGGTAGGTTTAGACTAGATATAAGGAAGAAATTCTTTACAATGAGGGTGGTGAAACACTGGAAGGGGTTGCCCAGAGAGGTAGTGGAGGCCCCATCCCTGGAAGCATTCAAGGCCAGGTTGGACAGGGCTCTGAGCAACCTGATCTAGTTAGTGGTGTCCCTGCTGACTGCAGGGGGGTTGGACTAGATGACCTCTAGGGGTCCCTTCCAACCCAAAACATTCTATGATTCTATGATTCTATATTGTTCTTGCATATTCATAAGAAATTTTTTTTTCAGTTTCCATTATACATGTTATGTCACGTGTGTGTATTTTTCTCTTCAACAAAATGGTTAATGTGGATCTTTAACAAGCTGCTAACTTGCAGTTGTAGACTTCAGCCAGGTAGACTGACTCCCTCCATATCATGAGCTACCACATTTCACAAGGTATCCCTCCTATTGGACCCAACAGACTGTATTTGACTAAGTAATTAAGCATTAAATCACATTTAATTTCAAGGGGTTAGGCTAAACAAGCAATACGTGTTGTGTATGATAACTATTTTGTCCTCACCATGGCTGACCTTTGTGTGGTTGACATATTTTGTCAATGGTAATTTTATGTTTATTTCCAGTTCATTGATGAAAATATCGAATGCCATATAACATGACTATTATGTGTATCCACACTAGGAGCATCCCATCTCATGATTAATCCCCATGGATGACTGATTTTTTCAATTTGCTAGTTATTTCTTAATCTCTTTAATATACACTATATTAATATTATATAGCACTAATATCTTCACCGGAATGTCAAGAGAGCTAACTATATTGTCAATTATAATAATGCTTGCAGTAGCAAATCAATTGGACCATTCCTATTGACTTCAGAGGCTGAATTGAAGAAAGGGGAAAAACAAAAAAGAAAAATTACAATTTTATCTATACAGATAAACTTGAATTGATCTTTTTTTAAAAAAAATATGATATGAGTAGAGGGAAGTGTAAGAATCAATGGAGAGAAAATATGTAGGTTTTCAACTCCATCAGTTCCAGATTCTGAAGATAGTTGCAGCTCCGTTGCTTCCCTGCAGGTTATCCAGAGCCATGTCCATCCATATCAAAAGTAACCCTTCCTTAAAGGTTATATCTCCTAACTTAATCCTTTCATAATGCCTTTTTAACAAGAATTTAGAAGCATAGGATAAATGTTTGGTAATAAGATTAGATGTGAATCCATTAGGATGTGTAATGTCTAGACCAGACCAGAAAGAGACAGAAGAGGTTGTTCAAAGGGACCTGACTCTGTTTGCCACACGAGACATTTTATGACATTTAAAATATCCCAGATATCCTCTCTGGTTTCCAGTTGCCACTTCAAAATAACTCATGTATACTGGAGATGCTTTATCACATCTACTAGCCCTGTGTCTTAGAAACCCTCCATTAGCTCAGGTGTCATTAGGTACCTGCGCCTGGACAATTGAATTGAGTTCCAATGTTATTACAAGTGGAAAGATATATAGGAATTATAATTAGAAATGTTAAACTATAAAAGTGTTTGTTCGCTCATCCAGAATTTGGATTTGAATCTAATATAGATACATATATTTTTACATATATCTATGGTTTGCATTAACATGAGACATATTTCTTTTACAGGTTACATAATCAAATGTCACTTGAGCATTTTATCTGTCCCAGTTTGTGTCCAAACTCAAATGAGTATGACTGTATATTAGCTCTTCAATACTACATGCAATCAACTCTGGAAGCCTTCATTCAGTTCTGGTTTTAGTCAACACTGCATTCAGCATGCAAAATTTAAAATAAAATTAAAAAATAAAATAAAATAATAAGTCAGAAAATAAAATAAAATAAAATAAAATAGAATAAAATAAAATAAAATAAAGCAATGGTTTCTGATTACACAAGTGAAATTTGTGGCCTAATGGGTGCAATTCTCAGGGACCAGTTTCTCAAAATGCATGGAGATTTCTCAAAATGAGACATAGTGCAAAGAACCACAGACCCAAAAACACCAACCCGGTAAGACTGCATTCCTTAACGCAAAGAACATGACAGTGCTGAATCAGAATAGAAGAGATACACTGCTGGTTTCACATGCTTGCATTATTTTCCGAAACATTTTCTGATTACAAGGTTAATATGAGCTGGGCTAGGTCAAGTCCCGCTATGTATATTGACCCAAAGAATTCAATAAGCTTCATTTCATTTTAAAGTTGGTAAGAGAGGGGAAGAAGGTACCAAATTAGAACGCATAAACTCAATTACAAGGTATTTATGGACCAATCTCAATGGGATTTGGACGAGGCAGTAAATTTCATGTGCTGCTTTTCTTAAGAAAATTATGTTATCTGCCTACATAGAAAACGTAGAATCATAGAATAATTTAGGGTGGAGGGCCCCTCTGTACGTCACCTTATCCAATCCCTCTTCTCAAAGCAGGACTAATTAGATCAGGGACTCTTCTCCTCTAGGGCTCAGTGAGGGATTTGTCAGTGGCTTTCAGAACGCCAGGATGGCCCCATTCACTTCTGAAAAAAGCTTCCACTCACTGGAAAGAAAAAGGAAAATAACCACCCCTGAAATTTTACCTTCCTAAAAATTACTGAGACAAATTCATTAGTGGATTACACTAATCATTATGCCAAGGAATTACATCCATGAAGTCCCTAACCTTGTTGCATATTATCACATCTGTTGCCCTTTCAATGATACACTTGAATTAATCTCTGAATAACAGGATCACATTTCCTTAATTAAAACATTAAATGACTAAATGAAAAAGATAAAAATCTTTATATTCTTTAATTAAAAGAAAAGTGTCTGAAGAGATACATAACTATCCGTGGAAGAACTCCAAGATAGCACATGTGAAGGGGAGGGGCGATAATTACTTTTTTTTTAAGGGAAAGTGCAGAAACTGGAAATGGAATTAGGCCAGGTTTTGCCACACCTACACATGCTGAATAACAATTTTAAAATAGCTCCACTGAACTTAAGTATAAAGCCATTGCTCAAATGAGATCCTAATCAAGACCTTATAAATTAAGGATTATACAGTATACAAACTGAAAATGTGTTTTCTTGTCTGATGCAGGAAGAGCACCCACATCAGCAAACATGTAAGTTGAATCCTTTGACTTTTTGACCCTTTACTGTTGAAAAACAATTTTTCTGAAGCAGTTTAGAAATCTGTGCTTTCAAATAGGTCATCAATGCCCTTAATTTTAATCTAATATGTATCAGCAGACTATCCAGATGGCAGCTTTCGAATTGGTGCTTATTCAAGCTTTCCTACTTAAAACACAATTCCATTTCTTTAATGAGAATGGAACTATTGTATCATTAATACCATAATTTTGTTTCCCTATAGATTTTTCTTGATCGAGTACCTTCACATACATGTATCTATCCATAATTGGCCCCTAAAGAAAATAAACATGAAACTGATCTTGAAAACAGTAATAGCATCTAGCATATGGAAAATGAACATTTATGTTCCCTCTTGGATTTGTGCAGTATGATACATATGATATATATGATGCTCATAGACAGGATAAGCTGACCTCAACTGACATAGTAATGATGCTGTTATGGAGTCCCTAATGGTTTCCTTGAAAGTGTTGGTATGCTAACAAAAACACAACGCTTTAATAATGGAGATATAAAAAAGCTTCCACTGACATTGTACTACATCACCTCTCCTTTGGACAGACTGCATGGGATGTGAAGTGAACTAATGTGATGTAAATTACTGTGTTTACCTTCTGGGGAAATCTGGGAGATTATGAATAAAACTTAAAGAGCCAAAGAAAATCCATGAGTCATTCATAAATGAGAAGTCACTAGAGCATCCTAAACTCATGTTTGCAATGTTTTCTAACTTCTTGTAGGCTTTTTATTTCCTGGGTATTTTAATGTATATGTTTATAAATATTCCAGACTAGAACTTTAGCTGAAGGCAATTGCAGTGTGAGTATATATTCTGAGGACCTGATCCCAGAGTCTTTGTCTCAGGTTTGGCTTGATTTCTCCTCATGGGTGTTGTTTTAAGAAAATAGCTGCTGGGTCAGACTCACTAGTACCAAAACACTGCTAAGTCAGTAGAGTTACAGCAATAATAAAAGTGGTTTATTGTATATGAATAAAGCATTAAAGATTATCTAGGATACTAGATACTGGATTTACACATGGTGTATATTTTCATTACCTGCTTTTAGTCCTAAGTCCTCAAAAAAATTTTCTGTCCTTTTCACAATTCACAGATCTGCAGGAAACCAAACTACGGAAATGAGTGAGATGTGCACCACCAGAAATATTTTTCAGAACCAAGGAATTGCTTTTTATAGCATATCTAGATATGTTCTATATAGTCTAGTTCACTGTGTCATTGACATCAACAGCATAAAGATGAGAAACATTTTGAAATTCAAGGCTCAGTTGTACATTTATTTACATGAACCCCCTTTTCAGAGTGTGAAAACTCTTCGCACTGCAGATTGCAGATTTAGCAAAATAAGACTCCAGCCTGTGCAGGTGGGAGCTGAGAAAAAGTGCTGTGTGTGAATTTGGTGCAGTTTTCAGTCTACTAAGTGCCCTCAAAATTTTCAGGGTCATATACAAACTCACTTATACAAATGAGGACTTGAGAAAAAAATCAGGCTTAGATGGATACAGACACTGGGACAAATTTCCACGTGGTAAATTCAAACTTCAGGTACCTCAGCTGTGCCATCAGAACTGCTTGACCGTCATCTTCCAGCAAAGCATATGGTAGGTAAATTCACAAAATAAGACTACAAGCACAAGCAATTACAGCAGAGTTCCCAGGAGTTCTGAAATTTCATACCCTACCCTACCCTCTGACAACTTGTCTCTGTGCTGATACTCAGAGGCATCTGTGGAATTTGGGTTATCTCTAAATTGCACTGAAACAAGGCTTTTCAGATTTTAATTATTAAAGTTGTACATGTCAGGTGCCTGGACACCTCTGCAGATCTAGTCTTAAGTGCCTAACATATGCATATTTATCTGTGTGTACATATGTGATTTTATGGGGGGCAGGGGTGTGTGTGTGCATGTGTACTTGCACTTACATGAGCTTATAACTTAGTAGCTTAGCTGGGAATCGAACAGAGAGATTCAAGGTCCAATGAATTTATTTCAGTTCCTCACTAACCAGTGTGAGGCTTCCGAAATAGCTGTTGGTGGAACAGAATGATTTGACCCAAAATGTATTTTGAAAATATGCCTGGTCCTAAGACTAGGAGGTATGAAAAAATACAGAAAAACAAGCTATGTAACAAGGAGTGTAACAACATTTCCAAGGGTAAGTAAAGGTGGGAGACAAAACATGCAAGTTGTATTATCAACAAGCCGCTCAGCTTTTCTATCTAAATGATATTGATGGAGGTATTTGCGACTCCAGTATTGCAAATATTTATTGCGTCTAGTCTGTTCTGTCAGGCATTAAATAACATTCCCATTCTCATTTTCAAGAACTATGTCTAATATTTGTTTACACTAATGCTTCCTTTGTTGACTTTTAACAATTATGTGCTATTGACAATTGTTTATTGTTGTTTAATTAGGAGGTGGATTATTCCCGTGTTTTAATGATTACTGCTCAACAACTTGACAGAAATGTTATTCCCAAAACCACCAAACACAAATTGGCTTTAATTTATTTTACTTAATCTTGTTATGATTGTATTATAAGCTCTCCAAATTATAATTTTTTGTATTAATTACAATATCTCACAGTTTCAGCTCAGTAATGTGTACCAAAGGAAACAAATATAAACTGCCCACGCTGCTGATTTCTGTTCCTTTAAGGGAAAAAAAAAAAAAAGTGTTAGATAACAGAGCAGATACGTACAATAAACTCATCAACACTGATGCCAGAGCTGATTTCCAGTTTGCAAATATGAAGCAGCCTTTTGTTGTATATTCTTAATCATCCGAGTAGACTAAAAGTGACCATAAACTGTTAAGTATGTTATCAGTGTTAGATGTAAAACTTGAAACAAGAAATTATTGATAATGGACAACTTATAAATGCTGATTGTTATGTAGAGAAGGGCATGGCATCCACCCTCATTAGCCAATGCAAACACTTATTTTTTTGTCATGAAGTATTGATGATCACTAAAATAATAATGAGGAAGAACTGCACAAGCTAAAATTTGCATGAGATAGAGCAGCAGCCATTTTCAAATGCTCTTCATGTAACAACTGAAAAATTTTAGACAGATAAAAAAGAAATATTGTATCTAGATCAGGTGACAATGGGCCTTATGTAAATTGGCTCTCTCGTTCATTTCTGACAATACATATTCTTCATAACATTTTTTTCTGGAAAGGGTGTTATTGTCATGGTCATCTTTGAAAATTTAAATCTGATCAAAATACAGAAAAGCAAAAATTGAAATAAATAGTAAAATCTAGAGCTAAGGAAAAAAAACAGCTGAACACTCCATTTTATAAACATCTTCAAAATGTCAGTATTTGTTTGGTCTGGTTTGGAATTCATACCTGAAAAAAAAATGCTGTGAAAAGTTGTAAATCTTTCATTTAAGAAGTCCTGATTGAAATTGTGTCCTCATGGATCTGAACTGAATGCAATTCTTGCCTAGATGAATAGATCTGTTGAGCAGCTCCCTCAAGGTTTTTAAAGTCCATTACGATAGTCCTGTTGCATAGACTTGCTCAGAGCCTAGAGACACCAAAGGTGCCAAAATTTATCTCAGTGCTTCCCTTGTTGTGTTGGGTTTTTTTCTGCTTTCACCTACTTTTTTTGGAATGGGGACGCCAATTTACCTGGAAGATGCTTGGTATTAAGAGCCTGGGTACCTATGCTACAAATATTGGCAGTATTGGGCTGTGAAACCCCAGGGCCTGGTGCCCCTCTGGCTGGGGTGAACTAGCAGAAAACAGAGCAGGGCTGTGTCAGAAACCTACCTACCACTTTGTCAGAAGACTTTCTGAAAGCAGCATAGTTCCATGAAATGTTTTGCTTTGTTGACTCAGCCTTTTCTGACAGACTGATGCTGAAACCAAAAATTTACAGCCCAATCTAGTTATCACCACTTGATTCCATCTAAAGCATTTGAGGAATCTGCCCAGCTCCCCTGTGGTGTTTCCAGAGGTCATGCAAGACAGCTTCTCTCACTCTTAACAGTTTCCTAAAGTTAAAGAAAGTAGTTGTAGGGAAGAAACACGATTTGTAAAATGTGAAAAAGGCTTTTAGGGATGTTCACATACTTGAAGGATGACACTAAGCAATAATACTTCAAATGAACATAATGCAGTGTGCACCAAAACATGATTAAGGATAAATGAATGAGGCAAATGAAAGCTTCACCTTTCCTTTTGAAGACTGTGAACCTTTCTAATAACAAAATATTTTATATTGTAGTTGTTCTAAAATATCTTCTTTCTGCATGAAATCCAGAGATGGTATTTTCAAAAGCAATTCTTCAGTGTGCCAGGGACCTTCTGCAGGGTTTGAGATCCTAATTTAGTTAGGCCATCTGGAAATTCCAGCTCAGGAGATCAAAACTCCTAAAAATTACACTATGTCATTTCAGTCTTCTTTCAGTGGTTCTCCATCCACCCCCGAAGTTGTATCCAGATGACACTTTTACTTGCAAAAATTTATTACAGACATGCTATTAACCCTTTTCCCCTGGAATTTCTTTCACGTTTCTGGCCAAAAGCTTAATCACACTCCCTAAATCTAACTTTAAAGATCTTCCACATCTTTCCTACTTCTGATTCCCTGTGTAAAAATGATACAGTTCTTGTATGGATGATGGTTCAATACCTCTTTAAAGAGATTGTGAGGTATTAAGAAGCTGCAAATATTGTTAGTGAACAACAACAGTGACAGAGAAGCACCAAACATTTGTCTAGATCATACTAATTTTGACAACAATAACCTAAGAATTCATCAAGCTAGTAAGTTCCAACATGGACCAGATAGCATGAAATTTTTCTATTATCCATGAAGGTGCTACTTCAGTTTTTGATGACTCGCCATATTTTAGATTTTAGTGTGGGTTTTTTTTTTTTTTTCTACTCAGATACTTATTGTTTAGGGCTGATGATTTTCTTTACTCTTCTTTACTCTGAGGGTGACAGAGCACTGGAACAGGCTGCCCAGGGGGGTTGTGGAGTCTCCTTCTCTGGAGATATTCAAAGCCCGCCTGGATGAAGTCCTGTGCAACCTGCTCTAGGAGAACCTGCTTTAGCAGGGGGGTTGGTCTAGATGATCTCCCAAGGTCCCTTCCAACCCTTGCGATTCTCTGTGTGAATAGTAGGCATTCGTGAGCATCATCTGTGCTATGTGTTTACAAGGATAGTTCATGGCAGGAAAAAACCCAAACATCCATGTGACAGATCCATGTGTAGCTTTGCCAACTTAGGGCATGAGGACATGAATGCAGCAGTTGCTATTCTATAACACATCCTTAGATGATTCCTAGGAAGAAGCAAGTGCATTTGATCATAGTGGTTACTGAGATATTAGGTGTTCATTTAGACGGTTCCTGATGTAGTTGTGCCATAAAAATAATGCATTTGAATTCTTGCAAAGACATAAGAAAAACTAACAGTGAATTAATACTTAAAGAAGTGTCACGCTCAGATAACAGATTCTACTGCCTTTGAGATAAATCACAAAACACACATTCACTTCAGTAGTAACTGGACCAGACTATTGATATGGAAATACAGATGAAAAGTAAGCAGTCTTCCTAGGTTGTCTTTCTTCCAAGAACACGAAGTCAGCACAAGATTTAATTCTACATATACTATAAACTGAAGAAGAAATTTTTGTGAGAGAAGAATGATACAATTTTAAGCCAATTCCTTTTCAGTAAAATAATGAAAAGTCATAAAAATGAATCACTCTTCTATTTACACATCTAAAAAATGGAAGAAAGAATGTATTGTGTGTAATATCACTTAAATATATGGATATATTATGGAACTGGAACTGGAAAATGAAAGATAAAATGAAATGTCAAGGATATGATTTAGCTTTTGAAGGATATATCTAGATTCCTAAATCTTCCTTCTGAAATCTTCCAAATTACTTATAAAAATGTGCTTGAACTGCAAATCAGCAAAAAAATATTATTTTTCAAAATGATCAGTTTTGCCATCGCAATTTCTTTCATCATCCTCTTTTTTAACTTAACATATTCCTCTATCACCTTCTCTCCAAATATAAACACTAATGGTTTAGATGATCAAATTTATCGAAATAATATCTGACAATATTATGCACATTCCATATGTGTACGTGTTATGTATGTCTATGTGATATATGTCTCTATGAATCTACCTGCATATGATGTCAATGATAAATGGAAAAGTGGCTCATTAATCACATTACCTGCCTTGTAACATTAATCCATACTCTAATTCTTTATATTGCATCTGTTTACACCACAGCTTTACAGTCACCAAGTGTACTAAAAAAAAATCCATATTTTTTTATCCCTGAATTAAAAGAGATGGAAAAAGATACTGATGTTATCAGGTCCATATCCAGATACAGCTGTGTCAGGAAAAAGTATCATGTATTCCACTTCTGAAGATGTTGAAACCACTTGGGTTTCTTGTTATAGGGTGACAGAGACCGGGCTTTTGCTCTGAAAATTAGGAACCTTTTAGGTTTATGCCAGGACCAGATTAAGCTAATTTATTCTTGTCCCAATACTTATTTTAATTACGTCTTCTTTCAACTTGTTTGTTTATAACTTCAGGGTATTTATGAAGATCAATTTGTTTTAACTTATATATTTCTTAAGCTAAAAAAACACACCCTCTTTCAATTTCCCTTTGTAAAAGAGATCTTCCACTTTGCTCATTCTGGTAGTCCCCAGCTGTAACATCTTCCATATGAATGGTTTTTCTTGAACACAGTCAACTAGAACTGTCCATTGCACTGCACAGAAGATTTTACCAGCGGCTTTGTTAGGTTTTCCTCTATTTCTTTGGCATTTCCTTGCCCAATAGATACTATGGACACAATTTCTTGTGCATGATCAAATCTCATTAATGGTTTACTGATGATGCCTCTAGATAGTTCGCCAACACCAGTGGATATGCTGACCATTTCAAATAAATTTTTTTTGCTATTTATTATTTCATGCAAGATCTTTCATGTTTGTGCTGTTTTTCTTGCTTACTTAAACAGTTCTAAAAATCTGATACAATTATTTTCTTACCAGACTTGCAATTTCCTATGTCTTTCCAATTTCTTGCTTTCAGACATGGACATTAACAGTCCCCTTAATCTGTATGCATACAATTATCTGAATATATTCATATTGCCAATTAATTAACACTCTGATTATCCACATGTATGTGTTGGATCACTCCTGGAGTTTCTGTATGGAACAATTTTTTATTTTTCTTTTAAGGTGAAAGCCACATGAAGTTCTGGATGAAGCTCGGATGAGGAATGTTATTACAGGCAGTGTGGGCTGTGCCAGGCTTAGTTCCTGCAAAAATGCTTTGTCTCACAGAGTCATTTACTATTATTCTAAACTACCTTCGATCTTCATATATTCCTCTCCTATGTGTTCTATATAACCTCATACCAATGCCCAGTGCATCTGTCACACCCCCTCAACAGCATGATGTAAAAGTTCTATCATGGCACAACATTTACACCATTTATGCTCTTTGATCAAAACCCCATATGTTTTAGGGATGCCAGATGTGCCCCAGAAGCAGTTTAGGCCAAATATTACAAAATGTGGATACGGCCAATCTGTTCTGGATTCAGTAACTCTGAACTATATAAACATAAGCAACTCTTCAGCACATAGTCTGAGGGACAAGGATCACTCCCAGAATTATATCTTTATCAGCATAGCTTTTACATTTTGGCATTGTCTAGGTAACAGTAATTTCTGTCTTGATTTGCACATCTCCATCAGCCATCTAACCTCCTGATCCATGATCTGCACCTCTGTCTAAGCTGAAAATTATTCACATGATTCTGTGCCCTTTCAAAGTTAACATTAGCTTTTGTCTTACTGCATTGTCAATTCCACTATGGCCTGCTTTTTAATTTCGGTGGTCAAAGATCCATTTATCATTTCTGTTCATTCCTTTGCAAGGTCTAATGCAGTTATTAGACGTTTTTACTTTATTCTAACGTTCTCAGACCTTCAACATGTAACTACCTGTTCTGATTTCCCACTGTATTTTCCAGGATCCTTTTTAAGGTTTTCATTTTCATACAGTCTCTACACTTTTTTCATATCACAGAATCACAGAATCGTAAGGGTTGGAAGGGACCTCAGGAGATCAAATATCCTTATTTTTTTCAGTCTCTTAATATTGAAAACCTTGTTTGCAGATTTATTTTGTGTTTAGTGTTTCACACGTGTAAACACAGACAATCCATGCTTTTTCAGTACAAGGTTTTTATTTCTTCAAGTGGCTTTCTTCTATATGACCCTGCTGTTTGCTAGAACTATACATAAACCAGCACTAACCCTTGCACTTTCTCAGTGACTAATTGGTGGAGAAATCTGTCAACTATCATTGCAAGAAATACACTAGATCTACTTTTAACAGTATAATTTGTTCTCTAGTCTATATTGTGAAGTCAATTATGTTAATAGGTAATTATTTGAAGTAATTAAAGTTGTTTGTGATAGAGTCATCTCACTACAGACATGTCTTTATGCATACAAGGGTAACAAGGAGAGTTAAGGAAGCTATAGCAGAATTCCAATCTCTTTTCTATCCTTCTTGAATGAAATTTGACCTAACCTGGTTTACTTCATCTATGTCATCATCTGTTTGCATTTAGCTGCATAATTAAAGTGTCATGCAATCTTTTCTTGTTTTGTGGTTGTTTTATTTTTTCTTTCTTCTTTCTTTTCTTTAGTGTCTTCTGAAGTCTCTTCCTCATCTTAGTTTGGCAAACTCATCTACTCTTCCTATTTTACCACATTCATATCTATTACTACTCATGCACGTTTCTCCATTTGGTTCATTAGTGTATATACAGCACAACAAACAATATCTTGAATCTAATATAACACCCATTCATCAAAGATGTGTGACATGAAGAAATTTGGTGTCTTGAGAGGAAGAAAAAGAAAAAGAGATAGAGGAGTCATCTTACACTTTATAAGCACTTTCAGGTGTGTAGTTGAAATATATGTTCTGCTATGTATGTTAATATTTCTTCAGTATTGTAATTCATGCAGTAAATTAGCCAAGTTTTATGGTTTTTTCAAACCATCCCTTGCTATTACTTGTGTATCCATCTCATTGATCCACATTGCCCCCTGACTGCGAGTTTTCAGAATCTCTTGGCAAGTTACATAGTAAGTTAATTAGGTGTTGAAAAGAAGAGTAGATATCAAAAACTACTGCCATCTGTCCTCTTTGTCTCACCCACTCTTCTTTTTCTTCATCCACATTTTTGCATGTGTGAGGATTTCAACATGTTTTGGAATCCTTCCCTTCTCTTCACTCTGCCAGTATTGAGAGAAACATATTTTTTAAATTGATAGAGTTACTGCTTACCTTTGTGTTTGGGCTGTTAGCTGGGAGAAACTAGTTAATCAATACATTCATTTAGCTTGGAGTCAAAGGCATGGCTACTGAAAGTATTGGACACAACACCAAATGGAAATAAATATAAAGACATATATGAAGAATATGGTTTCTGACAACCAAGTCTGCTGTCTTTGCAATTCATTAGGAGCTGAAAGTCACACAGAACCACAAAATCACAGAATCGCAAGGGTTGGAAGGGACCTCGGGAGATCATCTAGTCCAGCCCCCCTGCTAAAGCAGGCTCTCCTAGAACATGTTACACAGGACTTCATCCAGGCGGGCTTTGAATATCTCCAGAGAAGGAGACTCCACAACCTCCCTGGGCAGCCTGTTCCAGTGCTCTGTCACCCTCAGAGTAAAGAAGTTTTTCCTCATATTCAACTGAAACCTCTTATGTTTCAGTTTGCACCCGTTGCCCCTAGTCCTGTCGCTGGACACCACTGCAAACAGACTGCTTCCATCCTCGTGACTTCCGCCCTTAAGATATTTGTACGTGTTGATAAGGTCCCCTCTCAGTCTTCTCTTCTTCAGGCTGAACAAGCCCAACTCTCTCAGCCTTTCCTCGTAGGGGAGGTGCTCCAGTCCCTTTATCATCCTAGTTGCTCTCCTCTGGACTCTTTCTAGGAGTTCCTCATCTCTCTTGAACTTGGGAGCCCAGAACTGGACACAGTACTCCAGGTGGGGTCTCACCAGGGCAGAGTAGAGGGGGAGGATAACCTCCCTCGACCTGCTGGCCACACTCCTCTTAATACACCCCAGGATACCATTGGCCTTCTTGGCAACAAGGGCACATTGCTGGCTCATGGGCAGTCTCTTGCAAGATGACAGATTCTGATGGAAAGAGAAGGGAGAATAACTCATTGTGTCTTGTTCTGCAGTGATGCTGTTCACTGATACTATTCAGAGTCTTCAAGCCTGCCTCCCTCCATGTATGGACTAGACTCCACCACTTAGTTCCAATATCCCCTCCCTCCAGCACTATGAAGCTACTTCAGTGCAACCCAAACATTCCGTGCATCCAGTCAAGGACAACAGGTCTTCTGGTTACCCCATTTCAGGGGTTTATTTCCCATGCACAGACTCTCTCTGTCTTCCTCTGTATTCGTCAGAATGAACATGACAAGCAATCTCTCTACCTGAGCCCACAAATAAGAAGATTGGGATGAAGGAGTCAGGGGTGAAAGGGATATTACATTTTTTTCCATCAGCACCAAAGACAGACAATGAAGTCTACATAGACCCTAACCTTGAATACAGAACTCCCAAAGAAAAGCAGCAAAATACCCTTCTGTGGGAGTCCTTGAGAGGACCTGCTTGACTATGGACATTGAAAAAGAAATGGAAAAATTTATGAAGTCAGAGAGCACCTGTTGAGAAAGACTCCCTATTCTGAGAAAAAGCACGTAGTAGAGTACAAAGGCATGACTCAAGCTGAAATAGTATCTCACTGGATTCAGGGTATGACTAGCTACTAATGGAGGCTTTTCAACACAAGGGGTGAGTCATCTGCCCAGACTTGGGCATCTAAAACTTAAACATCTGAATCTAAGGAAATTACTCAAGACACCACTGAGATTCAAAGGATAAAACTGATGTTTCCATAGTGCAATCCATTTTAAGATAGGCATCTAACTGGGGCAGACAACACCCATAGTTTTTTGGGACTATAAAAGGAGCTTACATTGACTGAATTAGGTTCAGATATCTAACCAGAAGACATCTAAAGCTGTCTTAACTTAGATGAGATGAATCTCACTGTCCCACAAAATCTGAGATATGAAACCAAGGTGGTTGTGGTAGGTCCTTTTGTCACCACTGTGTGGGAAGATGCATGCTTCTCATAACTGATAATGGAATAAATAGAAGGTGACTCTGCTTCTAGATCAGGCACCCGATTTAAGCACTTAAAGTTAAGACTAAATATACCTTGAGCATTAACTTTGGTAATCCACAAACAAAAACAGAGAAAAGACCAAGGTAGCAGAATTGACAAGTCTGAACTGGAATCCTCAGTTCCATACACACTAATGAAAAGGGGGTTGTGCCTTAGAGAGGACTTCAAAATATCCAGCAATACAGGAATGAAATAGTTTATGTATTGTTTATCTAATTTGTTCTTAATGCAGAAATTCTTCTCTCTGTCAGAGACCAACTCTAAGATCAGTTCTATTCCCACAAGAATATCTTTTGCTGTTCTACAGACTAATGAAACTTCTTCCTCTCTAGCCTCATGAAATTACCCTTCATTTTTCTTCTTCTGTACTGAGATCTTACTTGCAGGTTAACATTGAGGACATTTGTCTGGGATGTGTATTTGGACTTGTTCTGACCAACAAGAGCACTGCTATTCTCCTTTCAAATGGATGGCAGAGCAATCCAGACCCCTGGTTTTTATACAAAAAGTTGATGGTAGTCTTGGAATTAATATCACCAGGCCTTTTCCACTAAAATCAGTCCTAAGTGTAGTATGAAGGGCTAGTTGTGAAAATGGAGCAAGAATTCAGTATTCAGAGCAGCTAGAACATACAGGTGAGAAAGTTTTGAAGTTTTCCTAAATGAGTATTCAACTACTACTATCACAGTAACGAGTTTCAATGAGAAGTGAGTTGGCTGCATTGGTATTTTCCACATTAGTTCTCAGGACATGGGTTGCCTCTTCCCATACTGCCTCCACAGGGAAGTGAGTTGGAGCAGGCAGATAATAAAATGCTACAAATGGGAAAGGCTTGAATAAAGCAGCTAACTTGTGTGCTAAGCAAGCATTGGTAAAGAGTGCAACTCTTTCAAAACAGCATTCAGTGTTTCAGGTTTTTCCAGCTTCACATTGTTTTATGTGACAGAAAGTCTTTAATTAGGTTAGCAAAGGCTGAGATAATGTCTGTGTTTGGCAAATGTGTTCTGCAATGGCCTAAGGGCTTCTCCGTGGTGCTGAGCAGCTTCAGTTCCTGTGAATGTTCAGGACTGTGAAGACTGAAACCTCTATCCTAGGCAAATGATGATTGCATCATTAGTAAGAAGTTAATTACTTTCTCTTTTTTCTTAACTGGATCATGGCTTTTTTGAAGGTTTTATACTCTGTTTTCTCCCACTTGTCTGTTTAGGTCTTGAACAACAGACTCCACTGTATACACAGGATCTCCAGCACCTTCTCCTAGGGAAGCAAAGACAGGCAGTGCAGTATATGTGTTCTCCTTGTGGTAATGATAATTACTACAATGATAAAATATCCGCCTGGGTTCCTGAAGAGGATGGCCTTCCTAATGCACAAAGAATTTCCAGGTGTGGGACTTGACTCCCTGTATGTACCCACACTTCCTCATGTGGATAGTGCAATGTTTTCAGGAAGCAGATTACAGCAGCAAAAGTAGAAAATGAAGCAAGACTGGCACAACTCATATAACGTGTTATTTTAATTTCAGTTTATGAAGTATTGCTCTCTTCTCCCTTGTTTTCATTTTGCCTGCTTAGAAAAATACTTATGACTTGTGCAATCTTGAAGACTAATCTCCTTTCCACGTGTTAGATCACATAAGATTCTCAGATCACCCATACCTCTTAAGGTGTGTGAACTGCATTTGACTTTGAATAGCAGCATTCAGCCATTTAGTTATGCACCTGCCAAAATGTTCTGCTGAATCAGACTAAGTTATAAGAAACATGAGCTTTAAATATACCTTTCAATTTAACATAAAAAGCATTAAAAAGAATGTATGTGCATATAGCAGACACACTTGTGCTATCACCTTGATATGAAGAATTCTCCATTAAGAGTAGCAGAAGAAAAAAGCTTTCACAGTTCTACTCCATGCTGCCCACCAGGATTGGTTGGAAGGTTAAATTCTGGGGCTCTTCCTATAATTGCTCAATTAATTGGAAATTTTGCCATTCATTTTAATGAGAACAGAGAATGATAAGGTCTTTCACCTGTAAGTCTAAGCTGAGCTGTTAAAGGATGCTTCTCCTCTGCTGCCACAAGGTCTTTCTCACAGGACCTGTTCCAGCTGACTGTTTTCTTCTAACCAATCTTCTGTAAAGCCAGTTGTATTAGGGTGACATGAAAAACTAATGAATTGATTGAAAATGGCTTTCTCTCTACCTTTAATTTTCCTAAGTATGTTATACAACTGAAGGCTAGTCTCCCGATTTTCTCTAGGGCTAAGGAGAAATCTCCATCTTGGGAGATAGTGCGTATCAGGCAATACAAAACTCCCACTGTAAAAATCCAGAGGCTATAAAAAATAATTATTTTCATTAATACTGAGAATTGGTTGCACTGGACCAAGATCATTATAACAGCAGGAGAAGTTTCATATTTAGGGAAAAAAGGAGTAGCAGGAAGTTTTAATTTTACTGCCTGGTTCTGCTATTTAATATTTGCATTCTTCATTTCCCTCAGCAATACAATCCTATACTTAGGTGTGGTATAAGAATGCACTGATGTGACTTTAGGGTTAGGGCTGAACACTGTCAAGCTCTACCAGCTGGTAAGGACAGTAGTCCCCAAATTGTCCAAACCTTTCACATTCCCTAGTCCTCTCACTCCCACTGATCCATTTCACATGATCCATCTGCAATCCCTTGTCCCTCATGTCTTACTTTTCCTACCATGCTACAGTACATTCCTTTATTTTCCATTCCCATATGCCTACTATTCCTTTGGCTCCTCACCTGAAAAGTACAACTGGTTACTGTGAAACAAATTTAGCTGAAAAGCAAAGTGCTAAAGATCAAACAGGCAGATGTAGAAATTGCTGCAACTTATAGAATCACACTGCCAAAGCCACATAAAGTACAATGAACAACCTTGTATCCATCATCTGAGTTAAGAGAGGACTTTTTAACTGTGTGTGGAAAAGAGCAGGCTGCTTATTGTGAGGCACATATGGGCAATGGTCATATTGCGGTTGCTACATGGTAATTTTAGGAGTTGGAGATTGGGAAATGCCAAGTTTGGATGTTTAGACCAAAGATTGCCCTTGCTCAAGGCAGCTATGCTACTCGTCAGTTACGCTGATTGTTTCTGACCATGGGTAGTGAATGCTTTTTCCTGTACCACAAAAGCAGTGTCCTCTAAAACCTTTTCTTTCATTAATTGAACTGTTATTTTATAAAGTTTAAACAAATGATCGTGTTGGATGTGCCCTCAGGAGAAACAGAGGAGGGAGAAGAGCATAGGTGAGATCAAAAGGGCTCTCTACAAAGACCTGAATAAGATTAAATGGTATATATTTTATATGGATTCCTGAGTTTACAATGAAGATAAGTGGGAGTGTATGTATATGAAAAAATCCTTTAAAATGAAAGTCAACATTACATTAACAGTCAGATGATGCATATAGTTTAAGAGCATTTTGAAACCCACATAACATAGTTAACTCTATTACTACAATACAGTGCTGCCCTTTAATGTTCAAAGAGTAATTTAGAAATAAATTGTTATAAAGAATTTAATTATGTTTTTTTTTCTCTCTTTAATTTTTTTTTTTTATTATTTTTTCCTTTCAGGAGACAAGAAGGATTACAGGCTCTTCTTTATGGAATGGATTAAAGTAGTCCTTAATTTTATATTGTTTCACTCTTACGTACTATCAGCATTTCAAGATTAAAGATATCCATAGAAAATTAGATTTTGCTTAAATATAGTCAACCCTGTGTGACAAATCACAGATTTTTATCATAAAACAAAAGAATAGTAGCAATAAAAAAAAAAAACCACATAGAAATTACTAAGAAAAGTCAAATGCTTTAAGGATAATTAGAGCCTAATTAGAAATAGAGATGCTATCAGTATGATAATAGTTGCCATGTTATTCATGCCAATGCATAATTTCTCTCAGTGACACAATGTGGTTCTATCCTGAAAGCATGCACTCATAAATTGCTCACAGCAGTTAGTGGTTGAATTAGTAAAATAACTGTGTTTTGTTTTCCGTAACTAGTTGTCTTCTAAGTACTGATCTGATCATTTAAATTAATCATGGGGAATATTTATGGAAATTAGCATCCGTTGCCAGAGAGTTCGTTATGAGAAATAATTTACATTTGAAATAAAATGTTAACTACATAAAGCCACCTTTATATCACAGTAATTCTGGATGTTATGGAAGAAAATAGGAAAATTAATTACAGGAAAAAATATTTGAAAATACTTTTGAAAATGAGAAAAGAGTAATGTATTTCTCTTTCAGTTTCTTTGCTCAACACTGACCTAGTAGTCACCATAATTGTATTTTTATAACTGTCTTTGGTTAATACAAGTTTACCAAAACAATACTCTTTACAAATAAGATACTTTTAAAAGTGGTAACAACTTGAACGTCAGCGTATTACTGCTTAATGTTCTTATTCTTCTATTCACCATAACAGACTGATTATATTTGATTATCGCATGAAGGATTATGAAATTTAATTATTTTTAAAATGTCCAAGGATTCAGGAACAACCATGAAACCACAAAAGAGAGAACACTAACCAGTGCCACTTGCCCACTTGCAAACATGGTAGGCAGATTCTTGAAGGCAGACAGGAGATATTTATTTCCTTTTCTTTGTGTTTCCATAAAATAGTTAGAAAGTGATATAACCCTTTTTCAGCCAATAAATTTGGCTTTAAATGTGATAAAAAACATGGAGTTAATTTTATTATTTTTCCTCCTTGATAATAAACACTAGGTAATAAAATTCACTCACTTTTTAGAAAATCTTCAAATATCACCAGGAAAACTTTCCCCACAGTGCAATGGATGTTGAAAGTACAAAGTAATTTTGCTCATTTTTCTAGCTGTGATTACCCACTTTTAGTGCAATGTGCTAACACAGCTTTTAATTCTCTGAAATTTCAGGATGTTTTCTAAGTCAGAGGCAGGCCTCTCACTCCTCAACACTCAGGAGTAACCAGAAGATGTAAAAGTAATACTTTCCATAACTTATAACCAACGATGAAATAGTGCATTATAATTTTAACAATTTTCAGTCACAAATTTCTATCAAAAGACTGCTGTTTTCAATGCCTATCACTCCAGTGGCATAAGACCAGCTAGGCAAAAATTCCCTATTCATGAATGACTGAGAATAACTAGTGACTGCACTAGAAGCACACATCATTCTGAAAAAAATATCAACAAGTTAATTCACTTAAAAAAAACCCCAACACTTTATGCCTTGACTAAGAGTAAATGGAAAAGCACCAGCTGAGAATTATTCTATTTCTTAAAGTTTCAGATCCACTTCATTCATAACATGTTTTATTTCCAGCAGCAGAGAATCCCCAGAAGTCATGTTTCTTTCAGACATGATGTGGCTTGACAGTCACAGTCTTCAGTTTGGTTAATCTGCAAGTGAGCATGGCTTCTTTTAAATAAATATGCCACATTATTATCCTCATTGCTGTTATCTAGATCATGTAGTTCATACAGATTCAAGTTAAAATATTGTTAAAATCACAGTCAAGTGAGATTTCCTGAAGAAGGACCTTTGCTTTGCTTGAAACGGATGGTCATTGATAACTTTATTTCTCTCGTGGTTGAGAAATAGGGTGGGGGATTACAAATTAGGATTTTCTGAAAAAAAAGATTGCACTACTTCAAATTCATGCTCTGCCACAGTTACAGCTGACTGCTTCCAATAACACAGTTCAACCTGTCTGCATAGGTCAGGTGGTTCTCAGTCTAAAACACTGGGGTTTGTCTCTAAAGCCACAGCCCTGAATGTTTAGAAAATCCACTCTTCTACCATTTTACTTCAGTTTCTTCATCTTTTTCCTGACCACAAGAAACTGAAGAAATGACACAGTTACCCATCAATCATAGAATCATAGAATCATAGAATGTTTAGGGTTGGAAGGGACCACTAGTGGTCATCTAGTCCAACCCCCCTGCAGTGAGCAGGGACACTGCTAACTAGATCAGGTTGCTCAGAGCCCCATCCAACCTGGCCTTGAATGTTCCCAGGGATGGGGCCTCCACTACCTCTCTGGGCAACCTGTTCCAGTGTTTTACCACTCTCATTGTAAAAAATTTCTTCCTTACCTCTAGCCTGAACCTACCCTGTTCTAGTTTAAAACCATTTCTCCTTGTCCTGACACAGCTGGCCCTACTAAAAAGACGTTCCCCATCTTTCCTATAGGCCCCCTTTAGGTACTGGAAGGCCACAATCAGGCCTCCCCGCAGCCTTCTCTTCTCCAGACTGAACAAGCCCAACTCCCTCAGCCTGTCCTCATAGGAGAGGTGCTCCAGCCCTCGGATCATTTTTGTAGCCCTCCTCTGGACCCGTTCCAACAGTTCCATGTCCTTCTTGTGCTGAGGGCTCCAGAGCTGGATGCAGTACTCCAGGTGAGGTCTCACCAGAGCTGAGTAGAGGGGCAGAAAGCTGAGTAGAGGGGCAGAAACAATACTTTCTGCCATTTGGAAGAAAATGGTTTGGGTGTCATTTCTAGTGTTTATATCTAAGATATTAAATTAACTTGTTCAAGCTCTCACTTCTTTATTCAAGCACCTTACTAAATGTGAGATGGCAGATTGCATTGTCTGGCTAGCCATGAAGAGCGTGATATCCTGATCCCAAGTTGTGGAACCAAATAGTTGTAATGGGCAGAGTTGTATTTTGGGGGAAAAGGTACATTTTCCAGAAAAACATAAAGTCTGAATAGCCAGCCATAGGTTAGATGACTACTTTAACAAATAGAACGTGGGTTTCTACCCACATAAGTAAGTAGTCAGGTAGCTATACACTGCAGATATTCATTATAGACAGCTATATCTAACCATTATGTCTGTATCTTGAACAAATGTTCCCCAAGGTACCATATCATAATCACACAGACACGCTCTGATACACACAGTTGGTGTCTTTTATTCATCCAGAAAAGACAGCAGAAACTTTCTTACCAAGAAAGAGGCTCTGTCTCTTAGGTTAGCTTCTTGGAGAGCTCTTGGCTATTGTCACTGCTGTCCATAAACTGGTATCAGCAACAAATAGTGCCAAGTCTTTTAAGGCTTCAGGCCAGAGATTTACACACATCTACATATGCAGCTGGCAAAGGTTACCAAATATTCTCCTTTTTTGTTCATCAGCATTGACCATTTGGTTCCTCACCCAGAGTTGCATACGCTTCTGTGAGAGCATTTGTCCTTAAGTACCACTAACCTATTTGTAGAGTAATAGGCTTTTTGATGTAAGTTGAAAATTTATTCTTGGCCTTACAGTAATAACATTGACTTGAATAATTTAAAGGCCTCTAAGTAGCTATGGGAATGTATTTGTGAGCTTTTATGACCTTGACTGTTGGAAGTATTTCAATCAAAATTTCAGCATAAGCTTGGACAGTCAATTTCCAAGGAAACTGAACCCTTAACAATGCTTCATCTTCATCAACAGTAACAGTTCTTCCAAGCATTTTATCAGAAAATATTTCTGTGACCATCTCCTACTTTTTGTTCACAATGTGACTCCCCAAAATTGGATGGTTTGATGCCAAATTGACATCAAGAAGATACAGAGTGATTCTTTTAACCCATCACACTCTAGTGTAGAAGAATCAAATGATATCCTGGAACTGTTGAGCCTGCAGATCTTGGCACATTTCCCCAGAACATCTAAATTCAAATCCTCTTGCCTGGTTTTTATTAACACTAGCAATATGAAAGATTGAAAAGGTCAGCTTACTAAATATTTGCTTTGGATTCAGCACTTAATACTTGCTAAGTTCTTATAATTTCATTGGAAACTGTCCAGTAGGATGTGGCTATATCTTTTATCTAGGTATCAAAGTTGTAGACAACGAAGAAAGTCTTCTGAGTAACAATCTTAAGTAGCTACATCACACATAACAACTGATTATTTAATTGAAGCTGTCAGTGCTCATGCACTCTATATATTCACCAAACGTGCATTAGTTTGTCAGATGTATTAATTAAAAAAAGAAACAGTAAATTAAGTCAATGCCATTTAACACATATTTTTCCTTATGTACCAATGAAGTTACATGCAAAAGTTAATGTTTCTTCCTACCAAGATTGGACAATACTCATATTATTATTGTTTTGCTCATCATCAGAACCAGTCTTCTCCCATTTTCAGTCTTCTTTGGCATATTGTCATTCTGAATTATTTTATTCCTTTCATAGCTACTGTCTAGGAGACTGTACCTGGATCTGTCAGTAACTATTTCCTGAGAGAGAGCTAACCACCTCTAGTGTGCCTTCTGCTTTCCCCTTCCTTGTTCCCTTTCATTTAGCCATTTCAATGTGGATATTCTCCTGCCTTTCCCTATTGAAAGAATTCAGACTTGATTCTCTTCATTCCCTAAGTCTTTCTCCTTCTTATTCCTTCTCTTGTCACAGTGAACAAGCCCTAGCTTTTTATTCATTTATTTCTTCCCACTCTTTCTTAAAAGACATGAAACCTGGCTTGGAAATCTTTTAAGAACTTCTATTATTTTCATCAGAAATTTTTTAATTGCCAGAAGAGAAACTTTTCACAATGAAACTGTCAACAAGATTTCTGTGGTTCAAGAAAGAACTTCACATTTAACTCAAAGCTAAAATCATGCAGGACAGTCCTAGCTGCTTGTTCTGGAAAAAGGGAGCATGACCAAACACAAATGCAAGTCTCAATTTTCTGTATCTTGGGTGAGTATATTTACCTGGCATTGTGAATTGGATTCTTGGATTCTCAGTTCACCCTTCTTACTCAAAAGGATAATTACTGAAGCCTTAAAAAGCTTCACAGAATAAGCATGTCCTGATCTATTCCAATGGCAATACGACTCCTTCTTAGATTGCTGTACTTCATCTTTCTTCAAATCTTACTCATTCTTTCTATGTTAGCTACATATTTCTCAACCCTCTGGGAAATATTTAAATACATGACTTCTGTACTCTAGATTTTTTTATGTTGTTCTCTTTTCTATTCTGGTTTATTTAGAGACACCTTCCTTTCATAACTTTTCCTTTTTTTTTTTTTTTTAATTCTATGCATTGCTTTTGAGAGCGTTATAATAGTAAATGTAGATTTCTCATAGTTTTCCATAATCCTGTCCCAAAATTCTTTCCGCTCTAATTGCATCTTAGCTTCCTCCCTTTCTTTCTGTCTATTTGTCTCCATTACACTTTATGGCTATCTCTTCTTTTTTTTTTTTTTTTTTCCTCCCATGTGCTCCCCTGTTTACAGCAATCTCCAACTTCTTGTTTCCTTACTCAGTGACATTCCTAAGACTGACTTTTTCCATTACTTCTTATTTATACAATGTGTACTACATTAATGCCTAAGAGCTCCTACTATCATAAACCAGATAAATTCTGTGTCAGAAAGCTTTTTTCTCTCTCTCTTTTTTTCCCCCATAATAAATATTTTACCATTTTCAGTATTAGATGATATGTTACTTGAGGCAGCTTTCCTCTGCATTGTACATTTACAATGTGTGTTACAATTTCATAACAGTAATGTTGTTCACAGAAAATCTCCTGGTCCTATCAGTGTGGCACAACGGAGGGCTAATTTCAAAGAGAGAACTAAGAGAGGCCTTAATATCCCAAATTAAAAGCATACAGTTTTATTTCAATTTTGCAGGATTCCCAAGAGCTCTTGATCTATAGGAATGTCTCCTGTGAGGCTAAATCCTACTTTTGGAAACTAGGGACACAATTCTTATGAATCTAGATAAAAATTTGTACGACTTAAAAAATAGAAGAACCTGTTTATGGGTTTTGGAAGACTTCCTTCGGGAAACTTTGGAAAAATCAAGGAAGTTCAAGACTTTTTTCATATCACTACAAATACGTATAAAAGGCATATTTAGACATAGTAGAAAGGAAAGAACTCTGTTGTATATCACAAGCACTGTATTTTCTAGAAGTATAATAAGATTTAACTTATATCTTCAGTATATCTAAGTAACAAGTTTCCTAATTCAGAAATAGAAAAGGAATTCCTGGATTTCTAGGAAAGGCAAAAATATATTTAATAATAAAGTAAACCTGGAAAAAACAAGACCAGGAGAGGCAAAATCTTCTTTACAAGAAAAATACATTTAAAACATTCAGGTAAACTTTTCTGCTCAAATTCTCTTTGTGTACCTTTTTTTCCTAGCTGTATCAGTTGGTGTAATAGAGGACATTACCGCTTTTTTCAAAACCCTGTCTGCTTGTATTATTAGACCAATATAGCAACTTAACTAAAACCAAGTTACAGAGAAGTAGTGCTCAGAATAGCACGTCAAGGGCAGCATAGTTAATATCTATGACTATGCTTGTACCTTCAACCATCCTTCAAAATGGAAAGTCTTCCATAGCATCACAGTTCAGGTAATTCAGACATAAACAGAAATTAGTTGGCCATGAGATATTCTACTTAGATGTGCAAAAGCTTATATGCAAAGCACCTTTTCCAGTGATGAATACAAGTTATATAATAAATTTACCAGTAGTTTTCCTAAATATCACTGTCCAAAAAGAAAGAAAACCCATTCTCATTGGACATAGTGAAATTATTCATTCTATATAAATTGAGAACAGACAGGCTGATTCGTCTGAGTTGTTTTAAAACTCCACTTCAGTGAGATAAGAATTGACTATGTTGACTAATCTACCATAATAACAGTGGGATGCCTATACAATTAACTCAAAGCAGATGTCCACAATTTAGTCAGATTAATCCCATCCCTAGTGACAAATGTCATATTACAAGTATGTTTAGAATCAAATTTTCCTACTGTTTGCAAATGTCATGCTGAATGATAATTTAGAACAGTTTTTGGAGAAGCATTTCAAACAGCTGAACTGTATTTGTAAGGAAGAGTTATAAGATTTTCCTGGTTTGGGATTATAATCCATTTCTTGCCAGTGATAAGGGATAAGAGATATGGAGTTCATTCACAGGAAGGGTAGTAGTCATTGTCTTCACTTCTGTATTTAGAAGTATGTAAGAGTAAGCTATAGGGATGCCTCCAAAGGGAGTCTGAAATTACTTTGGGACACTTTTCAATATTAGAACAAGATTACCTGGACCTTTCCACAGTGTTTTCCAGGCCTCCTCATGCTCAACAGCATGGTGTTATTATGAGCCACTTGGCTTCACTTCCATTGTTTAGATAGGGAAGATAGAACATCTTTTCAATGCACAACTGCGACTTTAGTCTCAGTGAGGAATATAAGAGCTGGCAGATGTCTCCAGAGAGCTGTTCCACCTTCAATGTCTCTGTAGTAGATGTGTATTGTTTGCTCTCAGCTGAAGAAAATCTGTTTTGAAAAATAATGATAAAATACCTACATGCCCTAAAATGTATTTTCCTGTTATAAAAACATTTTTTATATAAAGTCTTAAACTTTCATTGTTATCTGTTTTTTATATAGTATTGCTTTATAGAGATGCTCTCAATAACTACTGGGAAGGGTGCTGAGGTACTGTGATGAAGTGTCAAGACAAGACTACTAGGACAGAAATTCTAATAGACATGGTAAAAATGTCCTTTCCTATCTTTTAAAAAAGTGCATTTTAAATAGCTCTACACATCGCTGCAGTAAATGCTACATTTACCTTCCCCTGTCCCTGGAAACCATTTTTAAGCAACTAAATCCCTGACTCATCCATTTTTTGTATTTTCTTTTCATTCTAAACTAATATATCATTTACTTGCAACATTGCATAAATATTTTGGAATTGATGTCTGAAACAGACTAGGTTTTTCATTTTAAAAAGGAGAGTGACAGTTTGTTCCCAATATTCTTTCTGAAAGTTTCAGAAGGATTTTTACGATATAATCACAAATTATAATTGTGTCATTATGCATAATTACTCTACACCATTACATCACATAATTGGATCAGTTCAAGTTCTAATTGCATGGTTAGAGAGAACTACTCTAAGTATGTTTGGGATATAATTACACTAATTTCATAATTCTGGGACCCGCAGAGTCCAAATTTTGTAGGATTAACGTTTATTTTTGTGATTCTGTCTCACAGCAGGAAAATCTTAAAATGGTATTTTGGTTGTATAACAGACCCTATTTGTTTTCATCAGTGTGGTATTAATCTCTATTTGTATTTGTAATGTACTAAATTCTATTTGTATGTGTAAAGATTAGAGTATTACTTGGTCTATAGCAATGTTAAACCTGCTTATGCAGGCCACCTTGGCCACTGGTCTAGAAATGAAAAATAAGCAATCATACTGGTCAGCACATGGCAAAAAGCAGATGGGCAGAGACTAGTAGGACCAGAGCCAGCTGGTGTGCAAGTGGCAGGGTCTGCTTCACAGTCTTGTGACGGAGCCAGTTCAGAGAAGCTGATGTGGTGTTACTGGGACACTATTAATATCCCGGTACTTTAATGAAACATCTGTGGGTGGGTCTGCGGCAGCATGGACACCACCTGGAGTATTGCCAGCTTTAGAAGACCACAAGCCACCCATCAGATGGCAAAAAAACCCCTGACACTGACCTTATGATATTGGCATTAAAAGTAATCAGATTATGTTTTCTATCCTGTCTTTTGACTTTTAAATGACCACCTGCGCCTCTTCTAACAGTAATCGGCGTATGACAGTTTCAGGTTGAAAAGTCAATAAGGTACAACATTCCCTATTTCTTCCATTTGCTTCTTTAAGCTAGTGGAACTACATAAATTTCATTTTATTATCTTGATTTTTTTCTCTGTGTCTATAGCAGGTGTTAGAAAATGCTTACTATATATCCACAAAAACATTAAAGCATTAAGAATCTTTGTATTCATTATTTTCACATGTGAAATATTGAACATACTGCTAAACCAGCCTAACCTTGCAAAAAGTAATACCATCAGAAATACATAAAATTTCCAACAGCAATACATTTATGGATTAAAAATCACCATTACCATCATCAAAGACTAGTCGGGGTCAGAAGGGACTTCCGGAGACTGTCCAGAACATATCAACATTTCTTTCCTTTTCTTGCCAGCATGAAGGTCTTTTGGCCAACTGGTGCAGAAAAGTTGGTCCTCAAGGGTCTGGGAGACAGCACCAGTAACTGTGATCCTTTACAGCCACCACAGAGAGAAAGCATGGAAAACAGAAGTGGCACTGCAGCAGATCACAGTGTATCTCCAGCAAAAGGAGCTTATCCTGCTTCTGCGCTACTTGTACTCTCATGTTTGACATCTCAGGTTGGGGTTACATGTGAATAACTAAACTAATGAAAGGCAGTATCTTCCTTTTTATTGACATAGTAATTAAAGAAGATAGGCTTCTTTCAGGCAAAGACAAAAATTTCTTGATACTGGTAGTTTTATGTGTATTAGTATGCAACTATTTCACTGCATATAAGCAGAGAAAACAGCAAGGATGACAATGCCAGTGTTTCTGCAGGTGGAATGAATAAGAAATTTCTTTTTTTTCCTTCCAAATTAAACATAAAAAAATATGTTCTGAATCTACTTTTGATTTATCTTTTTCTCTTATAATTACCATTTCATATAATGGACTACAAATCCTAAAATAAATAAAATTCTGCATCTATGAACCGTCATGTTTTTTACTATAATTCAAGAATAATCAGTATAGCGCTGGACTGCCCAAAGTAATAAATAGCATTTTCAGGTAATTAAATGCCAGAGCAAAGCTGAAGTATTTTATGACCTTAAAATTCACTTAGTGAGAGTATAAGCCAAAGCATTCTTTTTCTGCAACCATATTTTTAGGAGCTGATCAGGCATAAGAGAGCTTTTTGGAACTAATGATAATTTTCGGTTGTCTATAAAAACTTTTTTCCTTCTTTTTTTAATGCTCTATCTTTAAGTTTGTAAGATAGAAGAGGAATTTTTTTAGGGTTTCATACTGCAAACTATATGAAGCATTTTCCTGGGGAAAAAAAAAAAAGAAATAGTTTATCTCCAGTTCACAGGAGAAAAATAGGTGGTCTAATTAAAGAAAAATTCTTCTTGTGTTTTCTTGCTATGTCCTACAGGGAGAGAGGGAGGAAGGAGGGAAGGAAGGAAGGCAGGATGGAAGAAAGGCAAAGGG
Organism: Egretta garzetta; assembly: GCF_000687185.1. Taxonomy (NCBI): domain Eukaryota; kingdom Metazoa; phylum Chordata; class Aves; order Pelecaniformes; family Ardeidae; genus Egretta; species Egretta garzetta. Next base: position 1,456,313 of record NW_009260080.1, read on the forward strand.
AAAAAGAAAGGGAAAGGGAAAAGGAAAGGGAAAGGAAAAAGGAAAAGCACAACCCAACAAACAGTGACTACACATACTGGCATCAAATAGGAAACTGTGAAAGCATCTTAAGGTAAAATGAATATATTTTTTACTGCTGTGAATTTTGCTGTGTCTGTAATGTACTCTATCAAATCACTTGAATAAAGAAAAGTTTGCTTGCTTCTGGGAATGAAACCACTGCACATTTCAACTGCCTGCAAAGATATCACTTAAGATAAAATAAGTACAGAAGCAGACAAAAGAAAAATCAAATCTGTTAAATACTATACTGTTTGAATCGTCCTCTAGATTTAATCTGTAGCAGAGGTTAAAAAAGACTTTGTACAATAGAGGTCCTATTCAGAGTTTCTACTTTTGTTAGATGCTGGGTTGATATTCAAGCGACACAGGGGATTCTTCAACCATGTTCATCCAGGTGAAAATATTTTTTTAAATGTAGAAAGGAGGACCCTGGGAACTACCAACCTGTCAGCCTCACCTATGTGCATGGGAAGATCATGGAACTGGTCCTCCTAGAATCTATGCTAAGGCAGATGGAGGACAAGGAAGTGATTTGAGACAGCCAGCATGGCTTCATCATGGGCAAGTCCTGCCTGACCAACGTAGTGGCCTTCTATGATGGAGTGACTACATCAGTGGACCAGGGAAGAGATACAGATATCATCTGTCTGGACTTCTGTAAGGCCTCTGACATGGTCCCCCACAACATCCTTCCCTCTAAATTGGGGAGATATGGATATGATGGGTGGACTTTTAGGTGGATAAGGAATTGGTTGGATGGTTACATCCAGAGGGTAGTGGTCAATGGCTCAATGTCCAGATGGAGACTGGTGATGAGTGGTGTCCCTCAGGGTGTCTGTACCAGGACCAGTACTATTTAATAACTTCATCAATGACATTGACAGTGGGATTGAGTGCACTCTTCTGAAGTTTGCAGACAACACCAAACTGAATGGTGCAACTGACACGCCTGAGAGACGGGATGCCATCCAGAGGGCAATCCTTGGTATCATTACAGGCTGGAGGATGAAGGGAGTGAGAGCAGACCTGTGGAGAAGGACTTGGGGGTACTGGTGGATGAAAACCTGGACTTGAGCCAAAAATGTGTGCTTGCAGCCCAGAAGGCCAACCATACCCTGGACTGCATCAAAAGAAGCATGGCCAGCAGGTCGAGGGACGTGATTCTCCCCCTCTACTCTGCTCTGATGAGACATCACCTGGAGTAGTGCATTCAGCTCTGGGGCCCCCAACATAAGAAGGACATGGACCTGTTGGAGCAAGTCCTGACGAGGGCGACGAAAATGATCAGAGGGCTGGAGCATCTCTCCTATGAAGACAAGCTGAAAGGGTTGGGGCTGTTCAGCCTGGAGAAGACTTCAGGGAGACCTTATTGCAGCCTTTCAGTACTTCAAGGGGGCTTACAAGAAAGATGGGGACAAACTTTTTAGCAGGGCCTGTTGCTATAGGACAAGGTGTAAAACGAAAAGAGGGTAGATTCAGATTAAATACAAGGAAGAAATTTTTTACTATGAGGGTGGTGAAACACAGGCACAGATTGCCCAGAGAGCTGATAGATACTCCATCCCTTGAAGCATTCAAGGTCAGATTGGACAGGGCTGTGAACAACCTTATCTGGTTGAAGATGTCCCTGCTCATTGAAGGGGGGGTTGGACTAAGTGACCTTTAAAGGTCCTTTCCAACCCAAACCATTCTATGTTTCTATGATTTCTGTGAGGAATTAGGTACGCAAATCATTCAAGAAACTATTACCTTCTAGTTTCTTTAGGTTACTTCACAATACTCATCTAACCTGAAAGTCACACAGGGAAGGGAAATGCCCATTAGAATGCAAGCATTATGAATAAGGAGATATAAATGTTCTTTCTTAGCACAACGATAAGACAGGTTGGTTTGTTCCCTCTGTAACTGTATGATTCCCCGGATCTTTGCTCTCTGATATTACTGACTGAAGCTCACATATTAATAGTGTTTAATCAGTAATTGATATTTTTTGTAAATGGGCTTAATGAGGAACTAATTATATTCTGTTAGGTTATAATTATTATTCGTTAGGTTATTATTATTTCTTGTTATTTGTGGCTTTTATTGATATTCTGTTTAGATCCCAAGAAAAACTGCAGTCCCATTATATTTGATATTATACAAACTCATAGAATGAGCAAATAATTGAGAGGAGTTTACAATCTAAATGGACACAGCAAGTAGTAGGAAAGGAAATGGAAGAACCTTTGGTCTAAAAAAAGATTCACAGCAGAGGCAAAAATAGAACTGCCATTGTCTTTCTCTGGGCTTTTCTTTATTATGTTCTATAGTCTGTCTGATTTTAATGAGCTGTTCCTTAGAATTAGTGGACTCCAAATTTACCAATAAAGCTAACCTTATCAAGGAAGATGGTACAAAGTACAGCAAAAACTTGAGGATGCATTCTGTTTTCATTTAAGGATATACATCCATCATGCAGTCCAAATACAATTACAAGCAATAAAAGTATTCTCTTTAGTCCTAAGAAGCCTTCTCCAGAGTGCTCGCATGTAAGGCAGTAGAATCCGAAAATGATAATCAATATCCAGAGTGACAGTAAAAAAAGAAAAATTCTTCTGGCATGGTATTCAGAGAAAATGCTCTGATAGATGGAAAAAGAGCAGTAGTTTGAGAATTAATTCCTACCCTCAGCACAGGTACAGCATATGGAAACCTAGATTAAAGCTTTCAGAAAGGATATTGGCTTTACTGACTTTTTTAATAGGCTTATTTTTCAGTTTTTGTGATTCTGTTGGGCTGCCAAATATGGTGGCAAGCTACCAACAATACTAATAGTCTAGCTGTCTACAAGATGCAGTAGTGATCCTAATTAAGACCTGCAAGTGAAAGCACAAGCAATTGAATGTAAATTGCAAAATTCAGCTGATTATTTATACAAGAATGAAAATTCTCTTCTCTTGATTAAATTCCTCTTTAGAGGCTGAATTTGTAATTGACCATTTCTCTGGTATTTTGAGAACAGTAATTAGAATGAGCAGCTTCAATTTCTTTTATTTGAGAGAAAATCATGAAAACTAGCATAGTTACAAGACTCTCCATGCCTTGTAAGTGACACTAATAATATTTCTAAATGTTTCAATTGATCTCTCCTTTTGAATGACATACAAATCCAACTTATGGTTCACTTTTACACCCTCCAGACATGGAGAGTGGGAATGACTTCAAAGCACACAGGGACTATGAGATTTAATGTCTGATTTCAGAAAGAGCCTTTTATACTCTCCAGTAACTAGTAACTCTCAGTAGACACTGCACCTGATGAGCAGATTTTCAGCCTGCCAACATGCTATGTAAAATCTTGTTTTGATCTTTGTATACTGTAATTTACTTCAGCTGGTACTAATTACACCAAAACTTCTATGACAAAAGATGGCATATCCTATCAAACACAGCTAAACCCAGAAATATCACAGTTCACACCTAACCATGTTGTCTAGCCATAGGCCTTCCACACAGATCATCTCCAATTTTGGCTCCTGCTGCTGCTTGAGGCAGGTGAGAGAATGGACTTTGGACCTGTATCACTACCAAAAGCTGACATATGCTGGAGGATTGCTGAGAGTTGTCAACTTCTTTGATGGCATCACCCACATAAAACAGATGGAAATGTGGTTTTGAAATTCCTATACATTGATTTCCTGTCTGTGGTATCAGCTAACTAAACAAATAAGAACTTCTAAGCCATATGGTCCTTCAACTGGCTCTTGATTTCTTACTCTAAGGGAAGGAGAAAAGTGAGCTTTATTATACAATACTGAACTAAAAATCTTTTGGGGGAAGGTACTATTAAGATTATTTCCTCATATGGTTGTTGATGACCAAAAAAACCAAGAATACACTGCATACAGGTTTTAACAACGACAGCTGGGGACTCTGTTTATTTTTCCCCTGTAACGGGTCCGTGTTGTGTTTCTGGAGTTAGAGAAGTTTAGAGTCTGGCCAAGTACGCACAGAATGTAGTAAGTTCCCATAAATTCAGAAATTGATAGACTAGCAAAATTTAGTTTGACATATTGATTCTGATACACTTTATAGAATTATAAAAAATATTGACTAAAAATGCACTTTCAAGCAAAGTCCCTGTTATATATCAGCATACATTGTGGAATTATACCTACAGGCATTCCAACCTCTTTCACAGTGCTACATTCAGCTTTCCCTTATGGCAAGAATTTGTTGAACAGTAAGTTGGAATTCCTTAGGAAAGAGGTGCTGTCAGGAATTTAAAAAATATTGGTACAATAATTTCACACTTGTACGAAAATAATACATGGGATTTTTTTGTCATTTCAAATAATAGCAGGAAAGGATTTTCGAAAAGGACGCTTATGGACTAACTTTGCTCCATCAACTGAAAGGATTTTTCTCTGCTTATGCTGTTGAAAATATATTAGCTCAAGCTGAACAAGTCAGAATTCTCTTTAAAAAAAGGCATGGTTTCCTTTTCCCCCCCCTCTTTTAGCTTGCTTCCCTGTGAGCAAAAGGGATAAATAATACAACAATTGCTGGGTTTGTTCTTGTAAGGAAGAGATTGTTAAAAAAAGGAATTAAGTTAGCTTAGAATTAAAATTTGCCTGTCGTCAGGTATTGAAGCTCATTTCTATAAGTAGTGTGACTGCGTCTTTCAGTCGTCAAGAAAAGGTAGCCTTACAAATATTGTGAGGCACCTTCTCTCTATAAGTGAACAGGATGATAAGTTAATTTGTTTTTGTTTAGACTGAGAAGTCAGCAGCTGTGACATGCTCTCCTGTTGTATGTCTGACCCTGTTACAACTTGCCTGTTATTAAATAAAATCTCTTTTGTTCGTTTATCTTGAATGTGAATCCCTGGCCCAAGTGAAGGCGAATCTGATATAACGGCTCATTGGAATTCAGGAAAACATTCTCTCTCTCTACATTTTCTTGTCTTCTGGGACGAGCACTGATGGTGACCCACCTTTCCAGGATGCTCACTGTTTTTAACAATGGAGGTAGTGTTCGCTTCTCTTTTCCTGCAGTTCAAGGCAAGTTTCTTAGACAGGGTGCACTCCAAGTTCTTTCACTGTGGTTACAGTTAATAGAAATAGTCCGTAATTTTTCTGATTGTTATCACAGAACCAGTCAAAGATCAACAGAGTTCAAAGCTACAGTGCTATGTTCTGACGAATGAGAAACCAGCAGATAGTCCCTCCTGAAAAGCCTGAGGTGTAAAGATATAGAGCAGGAAAATTGTAGGGGGAGTGAGTGGGTAGTGATGGCTGGCCAACATCATGTCAAGTCCAGGATTGGAAAAAAGGCTGCAATGGAGGTGAATGTACTGTTAGACGGACACAAGGAAAATGAAAAGACAAAATAAGAAAGTAAAAGGGGCATCAATGGAGAGGAAGAGAATTAAAAATGAGTATGGAAGCTCTCAGACAAAGCATACAGCAGGGATGGAAGTAATGTCCAGTAATGAGAAGAAGAAATTGTCAGAATAAAAATTAAAGAAACTCTTTAGGACTGCTTCTTAATACGTTCCTTCTAGCCTGATCATGCTTTAACATTGATGAGAACTTGTCAACAGAATTTGGAGGCAAGAGGGTTTCACAAGTCTATATCAAGTATCAAAAGAGGAGGTGGCCTAGCACAGATCTTAGTACCCTGTAAGGAGCTAACCACAGGAAAAAGATCTAGAAATCGAAAGTTTTGGTGATCTGGGCTAGGAAATAATTAAAGCAGTTCACTACTGATAGAAGAAAGGTTTCTACTCAGCTCTTGTGGATCAATGTTAGGAGATTCCCTTTTGTTGTCCAGCTTTTTATTCTTCTGTTCTCTCAGTAACCAAATGCCAAATCAATTACTTTAATGCCAGCATATTAATGTTGGAAGTGAACAATTTTGATATAGACTGGTGAAAAAAGTTATTGAAAAGTAAAAAGGCATATTACCATTTGTGAAATGAGTTACCTGTAACTGGTAAACTAATTATCCAAATAGCCTTCTAATACTGTTAGTCATATATGACGAATGAAAATGTCCAACACAATAAAACACTTTGTGTCTCAGCTTCAGAGCTCCTGAACTGTATGTTACCACAGTATTCTGACCTAGGAGTTTGATGCCAATGCTCAATAAAAAAAAAAAAATTCTCTATGACTTTGGAGACTGTTTCTATTGACTAAGTGTACTGCATAAAGGAGCGGTTTACTGTTAAGGAGAACACCAGCAGTTACCATCTGCGAGGTGGTCTAACAAGTTAAGTGAGCTAGTTTTGCTTGTCCGGAGATGTTTCATTGATCAGAACATTTCTTTAATGAGGTGCAGTTCCACAATGTGAAATCATGAAGAGAAAAGATGTGCAAAGACCACATTTATTTTGTCAAAAAGTTTCTGAGAAATGGCTGCTCAGAATACACCACCTGGTATTGTTACTTTGAAGCTGTGGCTAGACCTATTTTCTGGGCCATGCTCTGAAATATCCCAGAGCCGTACTCCCTACTTGAGTGACCCATAGCCCCATTTGGCCTATGAATATGGCTTCACTTGCATAGAAGCTACAGAGCAGTAAGCAGGACTGCATTTCTCTGTGCAATACATTTCTATGCAATCCAGAGATTACTATCCTATATATCCCACACAGGAACGGGCACATTCTCCCAAATCCCCAACACCCATGTCTTCTTACTAAGTGCCCTTCAAAGAGTAAACAAGTCAGATGTCTGCATGGCTGGTGCTTTATTCTTGCTTTTTTTCAAAGATAACTCAGATCATTAATTGTGTCCTGAATCAGTCCCAGAAGTGTCCAAAGATTGGAAACATAAAGATACTGATTGTGATGTACAGTTCTGACAAGAAATGTTGTCTGCGCCTCCAAAAGGTCACCATAACACAGAGCTTCCCTCATTTTTATCTGTCATCTCAGCTGTGACAAAGAAATTTGGTTCCTCAAGTCTAGTACTTGGCCAACATTGACTTGTGCCATGGATGCCTAGGCTCCTATCCAAATACTAATAGGCCCACAATAGCTTGTTTCCTACTTCAGAAAAAGCTCAACTGCATTACCTGACTGAAGCAATACTGACTAAAAAAAAAACCTGCCAAATTCGTTACTAGGAAGCGGGAGGTGGATTGACAACTGATAGACAAGTAAAGACTACAGTTATTATTGTTTAATTGCCATGGCAACTACACATGGCCTTTTTCTTGAAATAATATCATGGTAACACCTTACTCATTGTAAAAAATAATAATCAGTCAACCTAGATTGCTATCGGGGTTGCACTCGAGTGAAAACTGTAGACTTAGAAAAGAAAGGTTAATAAAATACACAGAACAGAAAACAAGGTTAGAGGTGATGTTTTGCCTGTGAGGCATTTTTCAGAATGCAGAAGAAAAAGATTAGCTGCAGAGACAAGATGAACATTAGCTCCCTGGTTTCTCCTTTCTACCAATAACCTTTTAAGAATCTTTCCAAAGCGCACAGAAGTCCCTGGAGCCGTAATGCCACCTTCAACCTTGTTATCTATCCCAGTTTTCAATATATATTGCTATCAATTCTTTTTCTTGCAATCTTTTGAAGCAGACACAAATTATAATTGTTTCCCATCCTTATTAGGAATTTGGATCACTAAGTAATCTGACAACTTTTCATGTGCTTATTTTTCAGTTACTGGGAAAACTGAAAGTTTGTGAAATAGCAGCTGCGGTACTGACATTTTTCTTCTTAGCATTTTGGTCTGTGACTATATAACTGAACATATCCATGAAGAAAATCTACTCATTCATTTTGACCTATTTTCTTCTATTATGTCATTGTTATATTAAAATACAGACTAATAGAATGCACCATGAGAAAAATAAAATGCTTGATCATCTCAACTCAGTTCTTACTATTGTTTGCTATGCATCTCCTTATATTACTTTTTAATATTTTATAAGCTTTAAAATAGCGGAATCTGAAGAGATTCATTTTTCCTTACCTTTTAAACATTTTGCCTGCTGAGAACTGCACACGAACAAAGAACAATTGTAAAGCTGAAAGCCAGTGCACTTTAACTTACAGGAGAAATAAGAATTAAAAAAACTTACTGAAGGAGAAACAATGACTTACATTTCAACTGTTAGGCAAAGTTTATCTGCTTGATTCCTGTTAAATTCCTTGAGAAAAGTTGTATACTTTGAAGATCTGGGGGGTAAATGTTTCATGAAATTGAGCACCTACTGTTTTATAAAAGCATTGAGGCAGTCATTCAGTTCATTTGCCTTTCTGGATTTTTACCTTGACTATGGATTTTTTTTTACAAAAGAGTTTAAATTAGAATCTTGTGATTTTTCATGATAGGAAGTGAATGACTGGATATAGTGACTAGCTTACTCTCTGCTGACAGTCATTCTGGCAGAAGAGTTGTATGGATTTTTAAGTTCACAACCAGGCCCCATTTAGTTTTTTTAATAATATTATATTTCCTCTTAAACAATTATTTGTTCTTGAAGTATTCATTCTTTACAGTCCAATGAACATCTTGAATCCAGAGATGCGCTAAAGAAGGTAAAGAATGCAGTTTGCTCTGATCTGTTATGCAATTCTGAATGGTGGTTTGCAAGATCAAAATGACTGAGTAGGTACATTGAGTGTTTTTGTAAAACAATTTACGAAGCCTAAGACATGGGTAGTGGTAGTACCACACAAAAACGACAGATATATTTTATATTAATTTTATCCACTGACTTTAGTCATGTCTTATGTGAAAATGTTATTTTCATATAAAAGAACAGATTAAGGTTCAAAATTTTGGCACTTATAGTTAAAAAGCCATCAGATCAGTAGTTGGCATCACTGCATTTTTAAAAGAAGAGACATTAACTCCACTAAATATTTTCAGGGAAATATATTTTAAATCTCCAAATAGACCTTTTGTGCAGGTGATCATTCACATTTCCCACATATTCTTTGCTTCCAAATTGCTTAGTGGCTTACAGGGAAGTGATACACGTCATCCTGCACCCTAGCATTGCTCTGGAAGCTGGAAGAACATGGAGAAGTACAAACATGAACAAGTTCAATGTTCACTGTTCTGCATTCAGAGAAATGCTTTTCACCTGTGCATTCAGTTAGCATAAGGAAGGACACAGGGGTAACACAGTTTCGTTAAGTGCTATTCACAAGCAATAACTCATCTGTGGAACATTTTAATTATAAAGAATATATTTTTTATTCCAAAAAGGATTTTATCTTATTTTTAATAACATTTTTAACTTACAAAAGCACTATACTAGCAAGAAAAGGTAATTGTGGGTATATCCCTTGGAATTCTTGCTCTATATTCATTCTCCTTTAAGTATCCTATAGCTGCATCTGACATCCAGGAACCACAGTCAAAAACAAAAAGAAAATTTGTTGTTACAGGAGAAAATATTTGTGACATGCACAGGATATAAACCTTTGGAGAAACATTTCTGAGAATTGTTTTTATATTGGAAAATTATTTCCCTTTGATCATTAAAATGTAATTAAATCTTCCTCACACCATTCCTTGCATGAATCCTATGCATCTTGTCAAGAAAATGTAAGTTCAGCTTTTTCTTACTTAATAACTTGAAAGAAAATTAAGCTACGGATCAGTTTTCATTCTAACTGATAAGAAAAAATGACACAATTTGAACTGAAATAAAGTTAATTTTCAGACCTGTTCAGTTCAATATCCACTGCTATGCAAATGACCATTAGGTTCTCAAACCAGCAAGGTCTCTAATTCTGGTTGTTTAATCAAGATTTACAAACATAAAAATGGGCTTATGGTTTGCCTTATTTAGACCATTTCTCTGATTAAGCTAATGACAAACAAAATAAAAAGACATAAGAAAGAGGTAGCTTCTGCATTCCCAGATGGAAAAAGGTCCCATGTTTTCTATATCCTACAGTTTATATCTTTCTCAACTAGATCACCAAAAAAGCAAAAACTGCAAGACTTCTTCCCGTGCCCCCACTTGATTTTATTTATTTTTTAATGTTTGATTTTATTTATTTTTTTAATGAACAAGGGTAATACATTACTGCCATATAATAAAAGGACTAAAGATGATTTATTTAGATTCACTGAAACCATCATAGCCACTCTTGACAAATAGAAATTAAAGTTTCTAATGTTTCTTTTAAAAAAAAAATCTTCTTAAAGCAACCAGCTTCAGGCATTGGTCAGAGTATTTAGTCTAACACCAGTATATCAGAATGTTTCTGTTCCTGGAGGGCTACTTTTTGTTACATGGTTCTTACCTGGACTGTCCATCTCTGACTGGGACATGATTTTTATGAGATGTATCCCTAAGGAAATAAGGGAAATCAAATGATCCTATAATTTTTCTGCTGAGCCTACATCTACTCTGGAATCTTTCCTATAATAGATGACTTTTGCTAGAAATTTCAGAGGAAGAAATCAATAGCCTGCTTCTTTAAAATCTTGATAATATTATGATTACTAAAAGACTATTGTTAAATGGAGTGAAAATTTTCTGTTCACATTGTGAGGTCTAAAACTAATGAGACACCAACTATTTGGCTATCTTAAAATGTGGCTTTCAAAACTGAAAGATTACCCCCACCCAAACATTCTGTATGTGCCACTTTAAACATCCTTTGTTAAAAAAAAATTGGGTTTTTTTAACATCCTAGTCATTGAAGGAATACAGAATATCCCTTTTTGATAGTTGTAGACATGCACAGATGAAATAATTATTTAATAAAACTCTCTTCGAGCCAGTAAAATGGAGTAGTTTGTTTGTTTTGAGACTTGTAAATGCAGAATCCATACGAATCTCAGAAATCCGATGAAGACCACTATCATCAGATGAAAAGTATGCTCTGTTCTACTTTTTCTAGTGGTCCATATGTATATCTTCACACAGCTGGTGTAACCTCATGATGGGGAATACGAGAGGATGATGAAACTATGCTTTACAGTTGTGTCTAAGATTTCTTGGCAAAAAGCTTTATGAGATTTTGGAAGCTAGGGAAAGGGAGGGAGCAGGGGTCATCATTTTTGAGAATCATTATTAGCTCAGAGAAGCCATTAATTTTCTTTCTAAAGCAGACACTACTATTAATACAGTTGGAAATATTAATTATTTCCAATGATTAGGTAAGACTTCAAGAGTTCAGCAATTTCTTTATTACTAATGAACTTGTAAAGTAATCCTTGCAGATTTGGCAGGGTCTGGAAGTGAACAAATTTAGGCGAACAATTTTATATGATGGCATGCAACACACAAAATGACAAGTTTCTGCTTTTGTATAATGTAGTGCATGTGGTAAAATGCCAAAGGTGAGTTACATGTACACAAATTCTGTCCATGATTACAAATAGACTAAAGGGCCTGAAGTTACATTAAATCTCTTATTTTTAAGCTTTGATGTTTCAGGCAGAAGACAGAAGTCATATTGTTCTAAGATTTTTCCAGTAGGTTGCTGTATGGTTAAACCACTATCAGTCTTACCACATACTCTAGCATGGTTCCAATGCGGTCTTGTAAAACCTCATGTAATAAACACGAAACACTTAAGGTTTTACACTGTACTGAGATCTCATAGATCAGCTCAAATCATGATTATTTGAATTCATTGTTACAAGTGGCTTATAGACTCCCCAAATATATGTATATATTTAGGTTCAAAATGGGATTCAGGAAATTCATGAAGGCTAAATACAACAGTAGCTATTAAATTAAATTGTGTGGATGCAACCTGGCTCAGAAATTCCCCAGACAGTAGACTGGAAGGACCTTCCAGGGAGAGTTCTACAAGTTTTAACAAGTCAGATATTTTCTGGTGTCCTTAACAAATATTCCCATTAAACAAATAATCCCCTTAAGGGTGAGCAACTGGTGAATCGAATTAAAATTCTCAAGGAATATGTTAGCACAATCAAACCAAGCCGACCAAAACACCAACCACAATGTTGGAGTTCTGGAAGTACAAAGATACTGCCCATTTCCTTGTTTGAGTATTAAACGTAATGGGAAACGCTCGATGTAAAGTGAAGTATTTGGCTGAAGTGCTGTAAACAAACTACCTCTTTTGAAGATGCCTCAGAAATGGTAAGTTATTGTACGTGGCAAAGTAAGGACATCTGCAGGGAATTGTTAACAATTTATTCTAATTTGTCTATGCTTAGCTATTATGTTTTCTGGAATATGCTGCTGGATTTCAACATGGCTACACTTCATTGCCCACAGCATGATGGAAGCTTACATTAAGGACTGGAAAAAAAAAACAACAACTGTGCTCCTAATGCTGTGAGAATATCCAATCTTTATTGTGTCAGGAAAACAAAGGTTGAGCCTCTGCTAGGTGTTTCCATTTCCTGAAGACATATCCATATTGTCTGTACATGCTGTTTTGTATCTCCCACAAATGATCTGAACCCTCTCCTCTAGACTGTGCACTGTCTGCTCTGCTACATTTTTATAAAGGCTGAAAGCTGATGTATCTGCAAAAGCAAAGCTCTGGATACCTTTTCTGTTCCAGGGCCTCATATTCTTTCCAATACCTAGGTCAATATATGGATATGCAGAGGCCTATGCTTAACTCCCTCTCACACATTTTCTCCTGTCAGGTATCTCCATCTCTGAAGCAAGAGCTCTGAATCACACAAGAATTTTCATCCTTCATCTAGCATCAGCCAACTGTCCTACCACTGATAGAAGCAGGTTCCCTACTTGAGTCTCTTTAGCAATACTGAGATGAATCAGCTAATGAACTGGTCCTTCACTTGTAAAGTATATTCTCCAGCCACAAGGTGGTAGTTTCCTCCGGGGGACAAAACATGAAATTTCTTGAATTCATAGAAAATAGATGATAAAAACAATTGCATTACTGTGCTGTGATAAAAACAATTGTATTACTGTGATCATGCCTAATTCTTTTACCAGTAGCTAGGATGCCTAAATAGCTTTTGCCCTATAATGTACGTTGTTTCTTCAAAGGAAGTGGTTTTGTAGGTGCTATTTGCATAAATGTACTCTTCTTTGTTATCAGAATAATTTCCTGCTTTTGGAGAAAGCAAGCACTTCAGAGATGTGCATATAAGATAATAGTATTGCTATGAAAATATAATCTCTACAATAAAAAAGATACTTTGCTTTCTTAAAAAAAACTCCTTCATCTGAACCTCAGTAAACCTTGTAAGTTTTTAGTTAAATTATGCAATGCTCCATATGTTAAGTAAATGCTTATGTCCTACATTACTGCAAGAAGAAATTCTGGCCTTCTCTGGATCAATAGCAGTGTGTTTCCGATGAGAGTAAGGTTTTACCTACAGAGGGAAATAGGACCTGACTCAGAGTATCTTGCTTTACCATTATATTCCTCATCACATTGGCCTGCTGATAGAGAGCTTGCATTGGACACACCCTTTTAATTATGCACTATACATATTCAGAAGACCAAAACCCCTTCTTTTTTGAATCATTGTTCTCATGATTAAACAGCTGCAAAGCTGGCATGTTGAGAGCTAGCCAGCTGTTCAGAGAACTGACAGGTGACTAAAGGGCTAATTTCATACTTAAGCTCACCTCACTGACTACAAGATCACACAAGTCTTCCTTAAGGGCAAGATATTATCTGGCCTGGGATTTAAGGTTGAATCCAAACTGAAAATAAAGAAAAAGAAAAGGATTTAGACACCTACCTGAGCAAAGGGTGATATTTTGGTAACTACATCCAAAACAGCTTAACTTCTGTACAATTGCAGAAGCACTTCTGTTTTGGCATGGTTGAACATTGCATTGTAAAGCTCACAGTGAAGACTAGGCTGGGTGTCAAGCTTTCACTGAAGTCCCCCCAGGGCCTTCCTGACCTGGTAAGCATTATCAGGGTATGGTTTATGCACATAGACCTGATCAGACCTCCAGGAAACATGAAGTGTTTTCACAGCTACTGGATTCTTGGAGAAAGACACAGTACAACTGACCATTTATATAAAACGTAGTGGCTTCTCAGGGAAGTGGGAGATGAAAGGTAATTCCTTCCTCTGCCAAAGGGATTCCTTCCATCTCGGGTCAGTGGTCAGAGCTAATAGGCCATGCAGAAAATAACTAAGGTTCTTTGGGCCAAAAAGAAACCAGAAAAGGCAGCATGGCTCCTCTGAGAATGACACATCTCTTGTTAACTTGGCTACAAAGTGAGTGGTTACGTCAACTGTGCTTTCTGTTTAAAACTCTCTGAATCCTGCTTTCCTTTCTACAAAGTGACAAAGCAAGCTTCAACAAGCATGTGGAATTTATCTTTCCTCCTCCAGCTGCCAATATTACCTGGAGCTCTGTGGTTATTGCATTTGCCTGAGGGTAAGCAATGAGGAATTGAAAGATTCCTGAAAGCTGAAAAGAGCCTCAAACTCAAGCTGTGCCCTATCCAGATGCCATATATAAAGTGGATGGAAGTGGCTGTGGCTAGAATCTACTTCAGGCTGAGCATAAAATTTTCAGAGATTGTTAGCCATAACTCTGTGATGAGAGAAATCATCGTGTAATACGTCAATGTTTATTGTGGGAAACACAAGAAGATATATTTTATATAGAAGGTATGAACATTCAATATATTCTTGTAATTTCAATATATTCTTGTAATTTCCATCTTCTTTAACAACCCAGCCTCTTACAAACATGTGTCCATGTAGAGTCCACAAATACAACTTATGGGCAGTTATGCAATATAGGGAAAAATAATGGTTAATACACCATTGTCAGACATAGAGAAATTACTTCTGGACTAAAAGGTGATATGGTTGAGCATAGCCAGTCTCCAGATGTGCTACCTATACCCTGAGTATCTCAGAACCACACATGCTTGGTGCTTCTATTACTTCTTGGTCAGAGAAGATATGATTTAGTCTGATCCCTCTGGCTCTTGTGTGGTCTATCCCGTCATAAAAGAAAATGGAAGGTATTAACCAGCTTTCAATGTGGAAAGAGATAAAGACTCAATAAAGATTTACATCATTTCTTAGTGATATAACATACATTTTAATGTGTTTTTGCTTGACATGCAGCTCCAGTACAATATGAAAGATTGCTAATGAATACAATAAAAGCTTAATATTAAGCTTTTGACTTCATCCAGGAACAGCCAGAGAATGCAAAGTTAAGGTCAATATTCAATGCCTAAATCTTTGTGCAACAGTATTTTTCATGACAGTATGAACCAAAGTTGCTTTCAATTTATATTTCTTGGCATTTATCATTTTAAGACAGTACTTTGAGATTTATTTAAGTATAGGATATTAGATGTAATTTGCATCTAATAGTGCAAGCTAGACCTTTTGCTGTCCTCCTGGGTGTATGAATGTCAAAAAGACTCAGCATTCCAGGAATACCATAATGAACTAAATATGAAGGCAAATGCAGGGGGAAAAAAAGCACATCAAAGGTGAAGTATGTTTTCAATCAATCTCTGCAGATGATTCAGCTAGGAACATCAAGATTGTATAATGACCTGCAGACCAGATTCCCATGCACAGCTGTATGAAGTAAAACAAGAGCAAATGAACTGTGAAAACTATTATTGTCACTGAGAGCCTAAGTAAAGTAACATGTATTTGAACCCTTATCTGTTCCAATGAAATTTTATTTTAGAGAAACACCAAAAGCATAGCACAATTACACATTAGCCTTTCTTGGCACAACAAGGAATCCAAAATTGACCTCCTTTGGACTTCTAGTTAAAATGACTTTCACGTCATAGCTTAAATAAAACCAAAACCCACTCTGTCTTCAAAGAAAAGCTGTATTGATTTCTTCTCTATAGCTATAAAATTGTATAATACTTAAATATGCCAGAAGTGTGCATGTTTGTAACTTTATGTATTTATGCATATAAGCAAATGTGTACACATGTAGCTTTGTATACATGCATACATATACATACATACATGTATAGATGCATATGTCTGCCTATACACACATATGTATACTTGTACATTTTCCTGCAGTGATTTCTCAGTAGCACTGAGATATGCCTCCTTGTTTTACAGGGAACATTGTTTTCTGACAAAGAATTTAAAATTACATGTGGCTCAACTCCATGCAGCTACTCACTGTACAGAACTGTGTGAAATCTCATTACGAAACCTGGAATCAATTAAAGCTCACCTAGTTAGGGCTTTGTTAATACTTGACATTCACCTTTGGGTCATTATAATGCCTGTGTGATCTTTCAGAGGATGAAGCAACTGTACCTATACAGATTTTTTGTTTTGAAGCAGACACTACAGGAAAGGGTTTTAAATAAATGGCATTAAAGGTAAAAAAGGCCAAGAAAAAATACTTGTTTATTCAGAACAAAACCAGTAAATTCAGTTTGATGGTACTTACTATTCCTTCTACTTTTCTGCCAATGTGTTTATATCAGCAATTTTTAGTTTGCTTAGCATGTAAATAGAGGCTGACTCATGCAAATATGCATGTACAAGTGTTTGTGTTAGAACAGTTCGTAAGACTGTCTTGAGAGCTGGTGTTGGCCTGGAAAATTATCCAACAAGGAAACAGAAATGGTGTCACATATGAAAGAGATGACCAAATACGTAGACAAGTAGAACATAATAAACATAGTGAAAAACTCAAAACAGTAGTCGTTTTTTTTTAGGTTAGGCTCTGATGTTTATTGCTGGAACAGGGTTGTGCTGAGCATGGCACACAGACAAGGTGCCCACAGGCATATCATGAACAACTCCGAGTCAACCTTTGACTGAAGTGTGTCATTTGATGAGTAATTTCAAATGCTGAGCACATTGGAACATGTCAGAGCATATTTGTAAGTATTTCAAAAACAGTTAAATTTGCTGCATAAAACCATTTTCTGGTGAAACAGATTACTCAGTGTGAGATGACACTAAAAGAATTTGGGCAGTTTCTTCTAAGTTTTTCTGCTTTTTTCCCTCCAACTTACCCTGGAGTCTAAAATCCACAGGCAAAATGAAACAAAGGGAGAGGTTCAGCCCCGTGTATCAAAAGACAAAACATGACATGGTTACCAAATAAAAGGTGACATTATTCATCAATTAGTGACTCGAATGTTTAGTGCTCACCAAACTGCTTGGCTGAACTATTTACATGTGACAGTGTGACGGACCCCACTTTAGTCCTGGGTTTAAATAAGTGCAAATGGGAAATTAATAACAGGGATAGCCAAATAACACACTTGGGAAGTTTAGGAGGAACAGAAATGTAAAGGTTTGTATACAGTATATTAACACCAAAATAGTTTTATAACATGTAAAGCAATTGCTTTAATGAAGAACAGATACTACTGCTACACTCTGCATTCCTTTCCCATTTTGCTTAGCTGAATATTCAAGTTAATGTTCAGCATATTTAGTATTGACAGATCTGGCTGGATTGGATTGTTTATTTAGTTAGTTTTAACATATGTTCAAAATGCTGTGCAAACAGTGACCACAAAATGACAGTCAGAAGAAGTTATTTGACATAGATTAAAAACACTACATCCTGTCTTAGAGCATGCAGATACACTAGAAGAAGTTTTAAGATCTCTTTCAGCTCAGTGATTCAAAACTTCAGATCATGCTTGATGATCATAGTCTGATGACTATAAAGAACAGACACAGAAGCTTCTTTCATCAACAACCTATCTTTTGCTTGTGCCTTGTAGCGGTTTATTCGAAAGAAACAGTCACTGACCAGGAAATCGTATCTGAAACCTCAAAAGCTAGAGTAATGATGAATATTTAGGTTGAGTCTGCTCTTTGATTTTTTTTCAGTTAGAATGATTGATAAATATCCCTCTAGCGAGTAATAATTCTTGACTGACAGATTACTTCCTTCTTAGACATTTTGAATCAAACTAACACAGACATTTTGATCACACTTCATTTTTTTATATTAATACAGCATAAAATCCTCCCATAGCTACATACATGTCAGATAGAAATATTATATCTAATATATAAATATTTATTTATAACAAATCTTAAGTCTGAAGTTTCCTGGATTGCTAACAAAAACGTAAATAAAATAGATTTATCTCCTGTAAGAACTCTGAATACTGACTGTGATCATTTATATGGTGCAGATGAGGGGCACAGAAGGGATGGACATCAGCCCTGTTGGCTTTTATTTTTACAGATCCCAAAAGAATGCTCTGCAGTTTAAAATGTAAACAGAAATGGCTTTGCCCCAAGCTGCTTTTTGTCTAACATTAAATGCAACTTGGTGGTGCCAAATATTACAAGGGGAAAGAGGATGAATGTTATAATAAGATCATGAAGAAGGTCATCATAATTGTCCGCCCCAGGCTTCTTCACAGGAGAGCTTTCAAGGGGTACAGTTTTAAAGGCAGTGGGCCAGATCCACAGCTACTATAAAGAGACTACTCCCTTTGGAGTCAGTAGAGGCAGCCTGCTTTACACTGAAGAGACTACTATCTCTGAACAGGTAACCTTGCAATTCGATGACGACTAGTTAACGAGCTGTCAAAGCTTAAACAGCAGTCATACGCTTGCCTGTATCTAGGAAAGTGATATACAGCCAGAACTATATGTGTAGCATTTAAGCAACTCCACAGATGGGGAATTTAACACACTTGCTGAAATTATTCCAGGAATCCCGAAACCATATTTAAGCATCAGCAAGTGTATATAGAAATGCACAGTTATCAAGAATGCCATCTAGTGTACCCTCCAGCAACACTCAACCGTAACAAACTCTCTGTACACAGAAATAACATGAAATGATTATGAACTGTGTATCACCCTGGATTGTGATAGATGGGGCCATTAATAGCAACCTGAGAAAAATCAGATGGCTGGATCTAATGGAAATCACATGGCTTTTCAAAGTAACTTAGAGTGTTTTGTTCTATAGGACAGCACAAGATTCTTTGTATAAGATTATACAAAGCTATTGCAGTTCCATCCAGCCTGTTTTACTAATATTTCACTAGGATGCTTTGTGGCAAGTCTAACCAGAGCCCTTCACCCTTTTCTATCTCTGAATCATCCTAAATGGAGGGAAGAAGACATTTTGTGAAACAAGGCTCCTGGATAGTTCCCTGAATTCTGAGATAAGCATTAGATGTGCAGCCCCAGTAAAGATACTTGATATGATATTATCTTGAAAGTGGTTAATCTTAATCTTACTATCTCACAGTTGCTCTGGTATGCACTAACAAATTGTAAATACCTAAATGTTTTCCACCATCCACATCACATCTTTTATTTCTTCATACACAAGGCTCAATGACTGCACTTCATCTCTGGCTGACTTCTGTGATAGCACGATGTGCAACACAACAGCAAAGGCTGCTCATTACCCACTCTAATTTCAAATCTACTGACTTGTAGTGGTTTGCTGCTCCATCTGAAGCTAGTTTTCTGTCAGTTGTGGGCAATACTGCTGTGAATTATTTACACACAAATAATTTCCATTTTTATACAACCTACATGCATTTCCAAGAAAAATCTTGCGATGATTCCTGCTGTTTTCCAGCTTGCATTAAGCAATTGCCCAGACGCATTTACTGTTATCATTGGTCATGCAAAAGCATTAGAATTGGTGTTCTACACCAAATTTCACAGTAAAAAACTCTTTCATTTTCATCCACAAAAACAAAGATTATTTAATGAGGAAGAAAGGTCTAATGAACAGGGAACCAATCTAGCATTTAACTTCCCCAGTCGCTGCATACTTCCTGTATGACTTTGGGCAAGGTGTTTAGCTGTACTTTAGCTTCCTCCCTCATAAATCAGAGATAAAGGCACAGCTGCCGCTACAGAGTTTTGTGAGGGTAAATAATGTTAAAGACTGTGAAGTGTTTGAACAGAACAGTGGTAGAGGCAGGTAATATTTTAGACAGATCTGATGCTTTGTCGCACTTCCAGCAGCGCTAGCGCCTGCTCTCATCTCTGTAACATATTTGCAATAAGCTTTGTCAACAGTTCTTCCCGTTTGTTTTAAATCCATTAATGAAAAGGGTAGATGCTTAAGGTGTTTAGTGAGATTGTCCTGAGCACAATCTGCAGCTTAGCTGTCAGCTACAGCATACCAATGATGCTGCCCTAGGAGGAAGAAAGCTGCATTTTTGCTCTCTCAGATTGCTGCATAAACACTGTGCAGGCTGACACCACGTATCCTGCTAAAGAGCACGGAAATTACAGTTCAATAAACTGACTTACCACAGGATACCAAGTGTTTCTCTCTCCTGCCTATTTTTCATTGAACTGAAACCCACATATGATTTACAAAACCACTAATAAAAATTTGCAGCAAGAATGAATCTTCACTGCCGTCAATGGAACTGCTCAATTCAATGAAAATATACAAATTCAAGCCAGTAAGGAGTGGATTTATATTATTATTTATCATTTTGAATTAAGTAATGTCTTAGCAAAATACTAAGGCATCAACATCCTTATGATCTATATTTTCCACTATGAGAATGGAATAAAATAAAATTAGAGATCATGGATAAAGGCTTTTGAGCGTCTCCCTTAAGCTGGAAGATCCTTGTCTACTGTAGAGTCTCCTAACAGAGCCTCTACACATTTTCTCACTCTGATTAAAACATGGGAATTTAGCAAGACAACAGAACTAGGAGAAAAGAGATCAATATTGAACATTTAGGGAAACCAATATTACGTGCTGAAAGACCTTTCTTTCTTATACAAACTTTACTTCTGCTCACATTGCAGAGTTCTTGATGCCCCTTCAAACTGCTGGTATATGACAAGAATCACTGTCCAGTTCCATTAGTTGCAATACCTTGGAAGCAGCTGGACAGCATCTCAGCAGGAGGTATGATTTGCTCCATAATTATTAAACACTGATAGCAGTGAATGAAAACCTCCTTTTACAGGTAGATGAAGTGAAAGTCTGAGAGAAGGCTGCATCTTCACTATTTTTGGAAAATCAACTCCATCCTGAAAGTAAATACACCAAGGAAACTCAGAGGTAAAGAAATATGACAGGTAGGAGAAAGAAAAAAAGAAACAAGAAAAGGTTATTCAGCAAACATGAAGTGAAATATTTTGCATGTCAAAGAAAGAGTGCATAATAGTCAAAGCCAAAAACTGGTTGGTTGCATACTATGGGTTCATATTAAAAAATTTCAGGATCTGAACATAATTATGTCTTTAAATACATGATGGTATTTAATGCTATTTAAAAAGACTTTAAACTGCACATATAGACATGCAGAATAACCCAGTAAATCAGTAGGCATGAAGGGATCAGAAAGCAGATATATTTCTTGGTAAAACTGGTATGGCTGCTTTGACTTCACAGTGTCGAATCTGGCATCCATTTATGCCAAATCTACTCCAGGGAACTTGGATATTTCTTCTTTCTAAGGAACTGATTGACTTCAGCCAAGCAACCTCTCTGAGATCTTCACAGTCTTTAAATGACAAATGCAAATTTTCAGCTGCACAATGAAACATTATCCAGATCTCCAGATGGCTTCCATTTCATATTCTCAGGGTCTGCTGTAAATGCTGTCCCAACATGATATGTAGCAGGTCCATGATACCTGAATGACAAACGGGTCTGTTTAAGGGATTGCTTTGGCAAGAATTCTGTACCTCTGTGCAAAATGAACCCTGTGAACTCCTCTGCCATACACAATACAAGAAAGTTCCAAGCAAGTATGAACACATGTAGTCCTCTCCTTGCACTAATAGAAGAAGCTTCAGCCCTATTCAGTCACGTTTGGCCCAACTTCAGTCACTGTTTGTTGAAGACAATGTAATTACTTGTGACTAAAATCATATTAATAACAACGAAAAGAGAAAGTTTAAAGGGTAAATGCTGCATTGAAAATTTATATATATATAGCCCTGTAATATTAATTAACAGAGTGTGGTTCCCTAGTGTGCATTTCCCAGCTGCCAGGGATGTTTCCTCTGGATATTCTTTCTAGCAAAGGGACAAAAATAGAACATGAAAATACATATAAAGCAACCTAAAAGATGATCAAATTATTAGATAACTTGCAAAGGCCAAGATTTATAATGAAAAGAAGGTCTGCATCTGAGTATACACAGTGTGTTATCTATAAGTATTCATTTGGAAAAAAAAGCAGACAATACCAATAAAGAACAGATCTGAAGGTTCACAATGATGGTTTCCAGTGGTTTAAGTAGAAATCAGATAAGAAACATTTTATAATATGGCTGATTTCTTTAAGGTATTTTCCACAAACACTTCACATCTTTCAGTAGCATTTTTAAGTGTGAATGTGAAAACTGGATGCAGATTGATTCCTGAAAAATATAGCAGTTCTTTGTGCTTATCTTTTTTTTAAAAAAAAAACACTTTTTGAAAGTTGGAATGGATGCAGAAAAAATAGTCACAAAAATTACTTAAATTGTAGGCAAAATACCTCAAAATTCAGGGATTACAGACCTCTACCTGATTAACTAATCAGACAGAAGATTGAGACATGACCTGGCTGACAGACATTAATAGCGAAAATATGGGCTCTATTGTTTCAGGCATAGCAAACAATAATGGTTGGAAACAGTCAAACCTATTCAAAACAACAGAAGGGGCAGATTTTTAAGAATGAGGATGATTCATCGTCAGAACAAAATCTCAAGGAAAATGACTTATTCTTTTTCTTTATATCTCCAAATCAAAATATTACATGAAAATAAGCACAAATAAACACATAACTTCTCAGTTTCTAGTCAGGGTTATCTAGGCAAAATTATATACCAGGGGTCAGAATAGAAATTCAGTGGTCCTGCCTGGCTTTCTGTCTCATCAGTTAAACTCTGTGAAGCTGCAAAATTAAATGAACAGAATTATTCCATGAAAATTCTTGTTTGGTAATTTATACAGTATTAAGCATATTTTTCCCTCCTTTTAGTGGATTTATGTCTAACAAAGTTGGGCAGATATATTCAGCAAAAGGTTGGACATTTGTATTGAGAACGTACATCATCATTGATACTGTGTCTTTCACTAGAGTAAAGGAAACCACTATAGACTGGAAAATTTGTACTGATTAGTACTGCAAACAATTCAGTAATCATTTTATTAAGGTTAACATTAAAGAGTCTGTTTCCTAGAGGGGAGTAACTTTATAAAGGATTTTATTATGAGTGAAGCATTTCACGTTTTATAAGGAAAAGACTAATAGATGAATTTACATAAAATTCTGGAAATAAAAGGTTCTAGGTTACTGACTGCATCCTGATTTCTTCCAAATATGTTGTGAATTTGACAAAAATGTTGCACATACATGAAAGAATAGACAAGTGTCTATTTTCATACCACAATAAACTTCCTGGCAAGCATTCTCCACTGTTTATGAATAAAGATTCTTTTTTTTATTATTTACATTCCTCCTGCTTTTCTTTTCTGAAAGAGAATGATTAGTTGTTTGTGTTTGCAGCCATATTCAGAGAAACTGTAGCACCAAGGAGTGCAACATACCTTCACACCCCAAAGGGACAAGGAATCTAAACCCCATCAACAGAGCCCAACTTCAGAAGCAGCTGAACAAGTTAGACAAATGGGTAACTCCAACCTTACATGCTAGGAGTTGATTTTGTATAGGTCTGATAAGAGAAAACTGAATGTAAAGTCCGAGCCTAGACAATAAAACATACCATAGCTTAATTGTAGGAACAATTAAAGCCTTCAGTTAAACCTGTGTGAACCAGAGAGAAAGAAAACGTTTTTTTTTTCTTCTATATCCTTCATCTTGCCTCTACTTCTCCTTTGTGAAAGAGAAGATCCCAGAAATTTCCTCAGGCACTTCCCTTATTTTGAAATTATGGATAGCCAAGCAAGCAATAATTATGAGTCTATCTTAAAATCAAGCCAATAATCTCAGCAGAGCCTTTGTGTATCAGGCATCAAAAATACATACCAAAACATCCTAGGTTAATCTATGCAAAAATCAACACCCTTTGAAATTCATAAAGAAGATTAATGGTAGGGGAGCTGCTGGGTTTTTTGAGCTTGAGACTTTATGGGAATAGTGAGATGTTCAGATCCACACTGCTCCTTCCGTGACAAAAGAGAATAGGATTAAGTGACATATTGGTCTGCTAGTGTAGTCTTAACACTCCATACTGAAAGGAAGCCACAGGTGCAGAGGCAAAGTAAAATAAAAAAAACCCCACAAACTAAGTTCCAGTATATCAGGGTTGGAATTTTTCTTCTGAAATTTTGGGCAGCAGGAGACACAACTGCATTGTCCTGGTTTCTACTGGGACAGAGTTAATTTTCTTCCTAGTGGCTGGTATAGTGCTATGGTTTAGATTTAGTACTAGTAGAATGTTGATAACACACCGATGTTTTGGTTGTTGCTGGGTAGTGCTTAGAACTTCTCAGCTCTCAGCTCTGCCAGATGCACGAGAAGCTGGGAGGGGGCACAGCCAGGACAGCTGACCCAAACTGACCAAAGGGCTATTCCACACCATATGACGCCATGCTCAGTATATAAGCTGGGGGAAGAAGGAATTGGGGGACATTCGGAGTGATGGTGTTTGTCTTCCCAAGTCACCGTTACGCGTGATGGAGCCCTGCTTTCCTGGGGATGGCTGAACACCTGCCTGCCCTTGGGAAGTGGTGAATGAATTCCTTGCTTTGCTTTGCTTGCGTGCACGGCTTTTGCTTTCCCTATTAAAGTGTCTTTATCTCAACCCATGAGTTTTCTCACTTCTACTCTTCTGATTCTCTCCCCTATCCCATTGTGGGGGGAGTGGGTGAGCGGCTGCATGGTGCTTAGTTGCCAGTCGGGGTTAAACCACGACATGCATACACAAGTAAAATGGAAGGAAAGTTTAAATGCAAAACAAATCCTGATGTATATAAGATCAAATCTTTTTCATGTTCTAATCTGGACCACCATCTGAAAGAAAGACATTTAGAGTAGAAAAAATTTATGGCATGATACTGAGCATTAGCATTTTCTTTATATATTTCATATAACAAATAACCCAGGTGACTTGCAGAAAGTCACCAAGAATGTTTGAATGCTCCAGCTACCAGACATGCAGGTTGATATCTGCATGTCATGCAGCCCCATTACCTCTCATGGACTGACATATGATGCGAGCTATTTGAGACCTCAGGCCAATATTTTTAATAAATAAAATCTATTTGGAACTGGTGGTATTCCACGGTGAGGATTGCATCTTTCACACAGATGTAAGCGCACTTTATTCTAAATGGTGGGCTAGATTCTCTTTTTGTTTGGATCTAGGCTTTAAATCTATGATTTCCACCTCCCCAGTGATGTGGGATGAGTTTGTGAGGTGCGCTAAGCCTGACGGCGAGTCTGCATTGCATAAAAGAGTATGGTACAGAGATCTGTGCTCTGTATTGGCAAAGTCTATGAAATCCACAGGGCACTGTGTAATCAAGAGACAACACAAATGCTGTGGTGCTGCTTTTGAACTTCAGCTGCCTACAGTGTCCACTCACCCTGTTCTAGCTCTGGAGTTAGCCTGGGCAAACCCAGTTCTTCAAATCTGCAGAAGCAGAAAGAGCCAAACTGATTCTAGAGAACACATATGCTTACATAATTACTTCAGGAAAACATTTGAAAGGTTTTGTGCTGTCTTCAATTTCCTCTTAAAAAAAAAAAGAGATGTTTGGAGAAGCTTCCTAAATGACACATGACACAATGGTAGAAGAAAACAGAACATTTTTCTCCTCTCAGTCAGAGCCACGAAATAATAACTTTCTGACATTACAGAGATGGAGGGGTTTTTTAGTCAGCACCCACTTTGTCACTTTTAGCTGAGTGGCAACAATTGAGAAAGCAGAAAACAAAAGTTAGCTTTTGTGCTCAAAAAATCCAAACACCCAAAAAAACATATTGAGTGCCACTTGCCCAGCAGGTTGGTGGGTTTTGTTCATTGCCATTGCCTTTTTTTGGAGCTAGGTTATGGAGAGAGGACTACGAGATGAGATCCAGAGCGCCTACTTTGTGCTTGAAATGGAAGCTGGAAGAAATGTAGGCAGTGAATTCCAAGGAAGTGATCCAGAAAGCCCATGCAGCAAGAGATTGTCAAAGCCAGCAGACACTAACACTCCAAAACCGCCTTCCTGTTCAGCCAGAGATGTTTCTCAGAGGCTTGTGCTTGCGCCCAGCTCCCACCTCAGTTCCTTCATCCCTCAGGGATGAGGAGCCATGTGCCCAGCCTCCAGCTGAGCTCTGCGACAGGCTGGTGTTGTGGTGTGACAGGCTAGTGCTGTGGTGTGAGCTTGGTGGTGCCGAGTTCAGCCCAAGGAACGGCCACTTTGGCAATGTGCAGGAACCAGCCTGCAAGATGAGACAGCAACGCTGTTTCTGCCCACTTTCTAAGGAATTTTTCCTGTGGGATTTTAGGGAGCTACACATTGCCTGTGTGGCACTCAGCTATAGTTTATCTTCAGCTTTGCAAGCCATGGCAGTGTTGGTACCAAGGTTTCCCTCTGGGAGATGCTGTGGGGGCTGATGGCATGGATGAGCCTCCCTCTCTCTGCACAGCCCCCCAGGGCCTCCCCGCCATGGGCCATAGCCCACGACACTCTCTCAGCCCCCGAGGGTTGTCAGCCCCTGTGCTGGGACACCAGGTGCAGCCCTGCCCTGCTGGCCCACCCACGGGCTGACATCCCAGCCTGTCCCTGTCCCCAGCAAGGTGCCAGATGCCATGGGCTGGGGCTGCCCTGCTCCTGGCTGGGGCTCAGATGGACCTTGACCCCCAGGGACCCCCCCACAGCCCCTGGCTGCCCTCCATGGGGAGCCACCATCCCATGGGGTCTCTTGACAGGTGCCCCTTCCCCTGCCCCGTCTGACTGCTCATCACAGTCTTCTTCCTCGGTCTCTGCCCATCGTCCAGCCTCCCAGCGCAAAGGAAGATGGCATCAGCCCATTCCCGCTGCTCAGAAGCTCCTCAGCGACACGTGATCAACACAGACTAAAGATACAGACACTTCCGTCAACTGACTTTTTTCTTTTTGCTTCTCTAGTGTTAAAAATACTCCACTGCACCCCTCGGAGAGAAAAACAGCATTACAAACATATTGAAACAAGCTTTCACTGCCCTAAAATTTCCTTTTACGAGCTAAGGAAATTCCACTATTCCAGAATGACAACCATAGCCCTTCTGAGAAACCCTGTAAATCTTGACTGCATGCAAACATGTTGTTTTAGCCAGGTTTATTACTAGGAAATACTGGGGAAAATATGATGATAAAGCCTGTTCTCAGGAAATCCAAACTAATGGTGAGATCGAAACTGCGGGATTTTTCCCTGCAGCAAACCAAACCCCTAAAACCATTAAAGGTTTGTTCATCATTACACCAATGCCTCTACATAAATCAATCAAGTATAATGAGGCAATAAAATTTAATTCATACACAAATATCCTGGCAATCAACCATTCTGGAAAGAAAATTCAGAGCACTAAAGGGGAACTTCAGAGGGTTTCCTGAAGCTTGATTTAGGCAACTTTTGTCAGAAAGTGACACAATCTCTTGAAATCCGTGACTATTTTCATGCATATTATTGTGTTTTGCCACAACTGAGAACCCCTGCAGAACATTTTTGATTCTACCACTCAGCTTAGGTTAGTAAACCAACAGAAATAATATTTACCAAAGGTTTAAAATAAACTTGTAAAAATATACTTGGCATCAAAACTTGAAACTTGGCATATGAAGGACTGGCATAAGAACTGCCCAAAAGAATTTTATCTCCCTTCCCAAATTTTACATACAAATAAACAAAGGCACTCTGAGTTATTTATACATCTTAAAAGAATCAATGTAATATTTTCAAACAGATTTTTTGCACTTCTGTAATTCTAAAATGGGATGAATCCAAGTAAAATACCATAGAGTTCATATTGATGCCTTTTATTAGAGATGTTAAAAATAGCTAAAATTTAACTAAAAATAAAAAATGTACAAGTGATTTCTTATTCCAGATGATAGAGAAATCACATTTGATCTTCTTGCAGGCTATACGTTGCTGTAGTGCTTTGAAGGGGGCATACACCACCAGCCCTGAGCATTTCCCTATGGCACACAGAGATTTTTTCTCATTTACACAAGAGACACAAGGAATAGGAAGCAGCCAAAAGCACAGAAGATGAACAACCAGTTTGATTCAGCTTATGTTGACTAAAGAGGTCCTAGCTAGGCCTATTTTCTTTTTGTCCCTTCCCTTTCGTATTGACCCACTGCCTTTAAGAAAGAAGAAAGTCAAGTGTCTTGCTTCTTTGAGCAATGAAAGCCTAGGAAGATGCACAATACATATTCTGTGCAAGGAGGTTGCCCCTTTTTAGAGCCCTCTTTTTATCACACTCTTAAGCCAACTCAGCATCACTACTAAATAAAGTATGCCTTAGGGAGAGTGAGCATCCTGCCATGAGACACTCATCAAGAGAGTAATGAATTGAGTACCTGTGAGGAGGCACAGAGCTGTAGGAAAAAATAATCCAAGACTCTAGCAGACCTCAGGGATTCTCAAGATTTTAAGGACCAAACCATTTTAAATACTCAACTTAAAGGTTAACTATACAGCCCTTTCTCCTCCTCCCATTCTTGCCTCACTCCCTCTCCACACTGACACAAAGAATGATGTGAGGGAAACAGTGAAACTCCTTGAACTTTCCTAGTCTTGGACTCTTAAACAGATTTTTCCTTATAAAGGGAAATCTGCCCTAACACCCAGAGACCAAAGGAAGGAAAAATACAGTTAAGTGAAGAGTTGTATGTAGGGTTTTTTTCCACCAAAGTTCAGAGGGGATTCTGGCAAGAGACAATAGTCTGGATAGAATCAGAGAATATAGTAGAAGGAATGTCTGAAAGAAAGAAGGACCTCCTCAGATCAAGCCAGGAAAGGCAATTTTTTGACTTCTGTCCAGAAGCGTTATCCTTTCAGGAACTGAGGCATGGGGAGTTTTTAAAACTGTTAACTGGATCCTTTTAGGTAGCCACAGAGCCAAGGAGTGGAGTGGAGAGAATAACTAATGAGTGACTCAGACTCCACATACATAAATCCAGTTTTGGGACAGTTTGGGCAGCATGAGCCTTTGCTTATTTCCTCCTTTTTTTTGTTTTTTTTTTGTTTTTTTTCTTTTTTTTTCCTTGAGACCTCAGTCATTGTGTAGGATACAGACAAACAAAAATCACTGGTCCCCATACAGACCAACTGGATGAAAATCAATAGTTTATGGGAGTTCAAATGTTATAAGCTCATGACGCCTTGTGGATTGAAAAGCCTTCTACCCCTGAGTTCCGTGACTCACCCATCTTCAGGACCCAAGTAAATTCAGGAGCTGACTGGCTCAGATCCATGCCAGTGCTAGGGTGGCTCAGTTGCTGTTAGCACAGAACTACTACGAACGTTCACAAGATCTTCCTGGTTTTGAGACAATGTGATATAAAATAAAACTCTGTTGAACTTATTCAACCCCCCTGCCAGACACAGGCTCACAGTGTGCACACAGACAGTTCCTGCAGCTCTACTGATGGGTAGTAATTTGTTAAATTGCCATAATTCTGGATGGATTCAGGGCAAAGGTCTCATATATTACAGTTACAGAAATGAGTCTGATCTTTTTATTTGAAACACTATTGCTATTTCACTAAGGCAAGGTTAGACATGACAGCTACAGCAACACTATCACTGTTTCCATTCCATTCCTCTTACTTTGAAAATGTTCTACCTTCACATTTCCTCCCTTATCAACCAGCAGAAAATCATGCAATGACATCTGAAGAATGCCATTCTTCACCATGGGATGTAGTGGGTAAATGCTGCTGATGTCTTGTATTTCTCCCATGTCCACAGTTTCTGTATCCCTTCAGTCTTTCCTTGTTTTTGCAAAACATCATCACCCCATGAAATCCAGCTCTCGTAAATTTAATCACATATCTGTGGTTGGTTGGCAAGAATCTTGTACAAGCCTCCAGTACATGCAAAAGTTCAGGAAAAGTTGTTTTGCAGCCCTCTTTCCATGATTTTCTAATGTCCTTTTAAGGATAGTATGATTAAATATCCTAGCAAAATACACATTCACCCATGCATTTACCACCAAAACCACTTTAAAAAAAAAAATGTTTTAAGCATACTTGGCAATAACACTTTCCATTACTAGAAGGCTCCTTGCAAAATATCATTCATTTTTGAACTGGCACGCATTCAGGTTTTCTCCCATACAAACGGGTGGAATTTGTGGCATTGACAGGATCACATCTAGTTTGCAGATCTCCCTAGTTTGAAAATTATGTTGGATCATCATTCCCTTCTAATCCAGGCTGATTTTTTACAAAGGAACAAAATTTCCTTAGACCATGCTTCCACTTTGATCTTTTATCTCTGTTAATTAAGAACTCTGAATCATCTTTACCTTGCCAGAATATCTTGTATCCCTGATTCATTTTCCCTTGGCTAGATCAAAAAAAGGTGACTCTTGGCTGCTTTCCATTTTTACCTTTGCATAGATGGTCTAACAAAAGTAACTAACATTTTCTTTCTTATTAATTTTTAGTCTTTTTTATTGGTCCTTCTCTACAAAGGCCGTAACCTTTCTGTCCTCCTTGCTTCAGTCCTTGTAACATTATCAATGAAAGACATTTGCTGCCTGCATGTAGTAAGTTCTTATTAGAACACCTTGGAATTTTTTTAAATTTTATTTTTCTCTGCAGCACAGAGTAGGACTATGCTTGGAAAGGACTTTTTGAAATGGATACATTTGGCCTCATTAAATAATTACAAAATAAACCAGAAGGAGCTGGTTCCAACCATTATATGGGAGATAAACAGTTTTTAAAACGTGGTCTAATTAAATTATTACTCAATAGACCGAAACAATTCTGATCTGTCATGTAGCTAATGTGCAGTTTTCAAAAACTACCTAATTAAAGTAATTACCCGATAGAGCTGATGGTTCTAAATGAGCCACTTCTTTTCTTTGGATACTTGGTGCCCAGATTAAACCAGCCTAATTGTATATTTCTTTAAGGAGGCATTCTAATATATCAATCAATCAATACCATACTAGGGTCTTCTACCACTTCTATTACTTTTCAGCTTTTTAAATTGCAACTCTGTTGAAGACATCACAGACTTTTGTGATCTCTGGGTGTCAAATGAGGGCTTCTTTCAGTTCCATGTAAAAATCTGAGATGCCTCTTCAGTGGCATGTGACTCTTCCTTTCTCTGTTTGCTGTACTTCCATTTAAAAAGAAAGGATCAGACAGCCCTTTGTAAATGTAGACTCTTTGTACGACACCTGCTTATCCCACCCTAACACCAGTGTACATATTTGAAATGCCAGCGTGGCATGCTATAATTGACTGGCCAATTCTAATAATTGATCCATTTTAGCAGCAAAGCCTTCCTGATATAAATGCATTTTATACAAATAAACCTGCGCTTTGCCTAGACTCATTTAATCTTACACTACCTCTCTCCTTCCTCCTCCCCCCTCCACACTCCTCAGCATAAAAGGAAGCATCAGCAAAAGTGTAGTTTTGCCAATATGACTGTGCTTACACTAGCAATTTCACCAGCACAGTTCTGTCAATCACACATCACACTTTACCACCCTCCTCATCAGCATAGCTGTTCCAGCAAAATTTTGTATTACAGACCTGACCTGAGTCTCATTAAAGTGGCCAAGGGTCATAGGCTATAAAGCCAGACAGGCAGGTTTGGAAAACAGTAACTTCCTATCTTCTATTCACTTTAATTGGTTTTGAACATAAATGGAAGTTGACCTTGTTTTCAATTTTTGACAAAAAAAATTTCCATCGTTACTTTTGATTTGTTTATTTTTTTAGCACAAAAATCTGTTACTTTTTCAGCTATTTAAAAATCCTGATCATAGGGCTACGGAAGGAGGGATTTGAAGGAGCATCCAAAACAGGAAAGGTATCTGAGTAGGATCAAAAAATGGGATAAATTGTTATAGCAACTGGACGGAGACTAAAGAGGTGGAGGAGGAACAAGACCCCAAATACCAAAAGGGCTTTCACTACACTCAGTCTGAACTTCCAGAACACCTTTTTCACTTGGTGGGAGACATAGCAGCTTGCCAGCTTTAAGAACAGTAGTCTTTTATTTAGGAACTTATACTTTGGATAAGGCTTTGGATATTTAATTTTAGTCATCCAAGTGCGAATTTATTGTGTTTATTTTTATAAATATACTTAACCTTCTGTGACCCTTGGCATTGGTAACTGTCATTAAATGGCATTTGTCATTTACCATTCTATTTCTGATACCATAATGAGGCCTGTAGCACGTCTATTCTTGTGTTAAGTTAAATGACTCCAAAACTTCACAGACATAATGTGAACTAACTGAGGTCCTCTAGCTATGACAGTGAAATCCCAAGTCTTCGCTACAGTGTGACGGCTTTACTGTTTGTAGCAGTGAAAAACGTCTAACAGTAGACAAGACACACAACTGTCCAGAGAAACTTTTATTTGGAACAAAGTAAAGAGCATTTTGAAAATCCAGCAGACAGATGAGAGTCCTGAACCTAAATCAAAACCAGGTCTATTAAAACTGTAAGCCGACTTTCAGGATTTTCCCTTGCTTAAGATTACCAAAATTGACAATATGCCAAAAGAAACAGTTTTGTTTCAGTCTGGAAAAGAACATAGTAGTTAATAATGCAAAGCTTATCCTTGTTTTTACAGTAACTACAACCTAGTAACTGAGATGATAAAACTCCAGTGCAGAGATTTTAAAATGGTTATATTTCACAGATACAAAAAAGATCATAGGTGTGATCCCATTTGCCCCAGAAAGAACTTGTATTTTCTTTTTGTACAATCTCTGCAGCAAATATAGCAACAATCCAGATTTTCCACTAAAGAGCATAGAACTTTGTGATTTCTTGAAAAATTATCTTTTCCTTCCTTAGCTATATCAGTCATTCCAAAATTTTCATGAGAGGGGATCTTTGACGTACATGATGAAATTGACTGATTCTCGGGACGGCACACTATGTATTCTTTGTGGGTACAGGGGAGGGCGCTGGGACGGCACATTTGGTTATATGGTTCTCTGCTCTGTGAACAAAAATCTTACTATGTATTCTTTGTGGGTACAGGGGAGGGCGCTTATTAAATCTAGGGTCAGGATATACATTTGAGGTATGCAGAGATGCAATAATTTCCTTCAGCTGCTAAAGTGTAAGTAGACTGGCATAGTCTGTATAGCTTCTGTCTGTGAAACCAAGAATGCAACGACCAGTTCCATTCTGCAATTTTCTTGTATCAAAGTTGAAAGCATAATATTCTAACTTCTTCCAGCATTCAGATCAATCCTGAAATAATGTATTCCTTGCCATTCATTGGTGATTATTGCTGTAGAAAATTAGAGGAGGGAAAAAACTGATGAATTTAAAAAAAAAAAAAAAATACAGCACTACTTAAGAAAATGAGAGACTGAGGATAAAAGACATATAGGTTTTTACATAAGAAGTTTACATAAGAAATTTGTAGTCTCCATTTCAAATCTTTTAGTTTTTTTTTTTGTTTTCAGAGCTGATCAGTGACCAGATCTGGGGTTCAGTTGTGATTGCCTTATGTGGCTGGACAGAAGAACAAGGATATTCATTTTTTTCTTGCATTCAAAGCAAAGTACTCTTTTTTAAGGACACTTCGGCTGCAGAACCAACTGCCACAGAATTCTGGGGATGTCAGATGTACAAACAGGTTCAAAGAGAGATTAATCAAATGCATAGAGGATGGACTTATTAGTGGCAATTAACCATGACAGTCCAAATCCAACCTTTGCCTCAGAGGATCTCTACATTACTGATCAGCCAGAGATGGGAAGAAGCTTGCCAGAAAAAGACATACTGTACTTGCCCTCATTCTTAGAGTGCAGTTTCACAACAGCTCAAGTACTGCACTTCCTCCTGCCTTGGGCATGTATTCCAGCCTTGTCCCTTTATTCAGCTGGCCCAGGAAACTGATTTGATTGAAAACTAAGTGATGTCAGCCAAGTCAGCTTCTTGATCTCATCATATAAGTACAGTTGCTCAATTCTCTTCTATAATCTTCTGCTACTGACAGGTCAATGGTGAAGCCCTGCAGACTTCTGGTCAACCCCATTTAGTGGGTTTAATGCTACGTCCTTCTGAGCCATCCCATGCTCACCCATAGCCTCCAGTGGTGGAAACATGGGAAGGCAGTTGTGCTGGCTGGACTGCTGATTTTGTGGTAATTACCTACAGTCAAATAACTAATGTATACTTGCACAGGATAAGTTAGTTATCTTACTCCTCTCTCAAG
>NW_009260080.1:1490657-1503765 GCF_000687185.1 Egretta garzetta
GTGGTCTGCTCCTGGTGACTTGCAGCTGCGCAGTCTGAGTTGGTGATACCTCCATGACGGTGGCGCTGTCACTGGTCTTTAGAAATAACCCCCTGTATGAGCTCTGTAGACCTTCTGACCTTTTGCAGCATTTCTTTTGTCTTAAACTTCACTGGAGGTGGCTGTTTTTCTACCAACAACTGTTCTACAACAACTTCTAAAATACTTTTCTTCAAAGGTGCTGTTAAACTAACCCTTAATTTTATTAGCTCATCATCTCATTCTCTGGTAAGGTAACAAGATGATAAGAGCTCTTGGCATGTGCATGTGTGCAGCTGTGTAACCTTTTCCACTTTGCAACACTTATCTGACTTCAAGAGGAAGACATCAAAAATATAGCATTGTGAATTATTTTCACAGCATACGGGCCTGGCTGTGCTATGTTTTAAAAACCCCTCTGGTTCAAGTGCCATGCATATTTTCTGTTGCATACATTCATTGCTGAACTCCAGTGAGAATGGCAGTAGTGTCCTGAACCAACAAAAGCATTTATTCATGTTACCTTTAAGATTGCCACTATTCCCACTGAAGTCAATAGGGACACAAGGGTTAACTGTTTAAATTTAAACAGATGTCTCAGGGCTTCTTGACTTGAGAACAAAAATCGTTCCTATTCTTAAATCCTTAGACTGTTAAGTAAAACTGTGTAACTTTGTTTTTGGATTCTCTGAAAAGTGAGAATTCTCAAAGGGGGATGGCTGTGGAGGAAACCAAGAATTATCTATGAAAATACAATAGTACTAAACTAGTAATTACAGTCAATGGAAAGAGGAAAGAAAAGAAAAAAACCTCACTAACCCCCACACAATATTTCATATTCAAGGTTTTCAAATGTTTAAATTTATCTGGAAATGATGAAATGCTATTTCATGTTATTATTTTTACCATAATCATGAGAAAGCTTTTTTCTTATTAAACACTATGTTTAAAAAAAATGCAAAGAAAAGAGGATTCAGATAACATTAAGTAATTCATAACTGAAAACCATATTTTATCCTGGAATTTAAAATGTTTTCCATTTGACCTGAAATTTAAAATTAAATTTGCATTTTGTGTTACAGAATTCAGCTTCAGAGTTCTACCATCTTGACCTGAGAGAAGTATTAGCTGTAGTAGTAGTACTATTGTGGAGCATTTCTTTTTCAATTATCGGTTCATTTACTGAAACAAAGCTGCAGTATTCTTCTAGACCACCTGACGAGCAATGGAGAGGAAGAGGATAGAGAAGAAAAGTAGCTTTTGGTGGATGAGATTGTATCTTGTGAGGGCTTTTTTTTATTTCAGTGAGCATTAAGGAGCTTACATCCTACATCTTCCAGCCCTTTCAGCTCTTTTTTTGGGTGTCAGTTGTTTTCTCAACCTGGAGATAGACTCCACATCAGTGGAACAGATAAAAAACTAGTGATTGCCTCACTGTTCCTATTGACATCTTTGTTGATGTTATCTCGGTTTTATGTGGGTCAGAAGGCAACCACCCTTGGCTCTCTCCCTGCTGCTGTCACAGCTCTGCATAGAGGATCCACCATGTTACCGAGTTAGAACAATAGCTGTTTACACCCATTTATCACACAGACAGCTGAATACACATGGTTCAAAACATTAGAGAATCAACCTCCAAATCCGCCTGCTTAATAACATTGTATTCTAGCTTCAATTGTTCTCTAGACAAAGAAGTGCCATGATGCACCAGAGAGAAACGTATCAATTTAGAGCATAACATATCACATACAGCATTTGAAAGATGTCTTTGCCCATGGCCAGGGCGGTTGGACTAGATAATCTTTAAAGCTCCTTTCCAACCCAAACCATTCTATGAGAACATATTTCTCAGAACTGTGATTGTGTGCGGGGGGGCTATTTGTTTTTACATTGAAGTGAGATTATTTAGGAATAGCAAAGTGAAAAACTCAACTGGGTCAGAATCACAGAGACAAGATTTTCTGGCATGGGGTCTGAGATATGATGGTCATTGCTGCAGTTTTGGAAAGCTGATGTAAAGGCTGGGGTAATGAATGGTCTCGGTAGGATAGGGAAATGGTACATGGTAAGGAGAAAGTGATGAGACTGTGAAGGGACCTCTGATTTTCCCTTATGAAAAATTTTCTCCCCCTCTGCCTTCGCTGAGTGCAGTCAATACTATCAAGAATGTAAGTCAAAATCCTGGACACACCGAACTTAACAGCAGAACTACCATTACCTCCTACAGGCCATGTTTTCACACAGAAGCAGCAGTAGGAAGTCCAATTTAGAGCTATTTGAAAGAACGTGAATCCCCTGATTCCTGACAGAGATCCCCTGTCCTTTTACATTAAGCCCTCAAAATAGGAAGTTTTAGAGCTGCTCAGTATAATTGCAAATATTCATCATCACAAATATCCATGTAGTAAATCACTGTAAAACACCACATACTAAATAATAGTACCCCCCCTCTTCAGTATTAACCCACAGCCATCCTGGCTTTATGTTCAAGTAAAGTAACTATAGTATTGAACTCCACTGAAAGATTTTCATCTACAACTACCAAGCCTTGCTCTCAGCATTTATTTATTATTATCTTTATCTTTATTTACTTAGCTTTCTAGCTGTCTGTGATTACTCATAGCAAACTTGGTAGTGGAATATGAAGTACATAATAAAATGTGGTTTTAAATTATTATTCTATGGAATGTAGTCAAATATGATTTCGAATGATTACTCTATAGAAGCTGAACAATGAGCAGTCTCTCACAAACTTAGAATATGATGGATGAGAGCAGTCTCTCAGAAACTTAGAATATGATGGATGAATAGTTCAATACCTGGCATGTGCTAGTTGTTTCAAGCTCTTTGACTTTTTTTTTTACCTCTCTGATTGAAAAGTTTGTTTTGAATTAATGGATTTAATTTATGCAATATATACTCAAACTTTAGCTTTTTGTAGTCCAGAGAGGTCTAGAGTGAACGATAATGCATACCTTAAATTATAAACCTATATGGTTTTATCTTTGATAAGAGTGATTGTGGAATAGGTATTTTTTTAGTGGGATCCTGCAGGTGTTAGCCTTGTAATAGGTGATGTTTCTACAGTGTACCTTGAAGAAAACATCGTCATCTTGATGTCACCCAAACTGGACAAATTTCAACTCTCTGGGATTCAGTGCAGCCAAATCTGTGCATCTAAAACCAACGAATGCAGGCAATACTTGCCAAATGGAAGACTACATCCACCTTCACTTGATTTTTAATTACTTTGGGGGGTGGAGGAGGGAGGTGTTTAGTTACTATTTCCTAGGTTAGTTAACTGAATAAGGGATTCTAGTCTGACACAGTGATTAGAATGAAGAGGGAATCAAAAGCAGGCCAATACAGAGTAGAGGTAAGAATGTCAAATTACTCTTTATTTTGCAACAAAAGCACAATTGCTGTGTCAAGTCCTATTTAAAGATATTTATCCAAAATGCTCCAATTTTCAAGCTCCAGCTCCAATAAGAACAACTAAAGGAGATACTTTTCAGAGTTAAAAGTCGTCTGCATGTTTAACTATTCCCCCAGGATACAGATTAGGAGTTTCAAGAAATTGATATGATGAAATTTTAGTTAATTATGCAAAGCAGGATATATCCAACAGGAAAGAACAGGAAAAATACATCCTGAAAATCTATGGTGAGTTGAAGTCATTATTTGGGATTCTCAGTAGGAAACAAAGCTTTGTTCTGAATGAGGAAGAACCTCAACCCAAGGTGTCTTTCTCATTTTACACTGAATGACCTAACCATGAGGCTGTTTGGGTATGGATGAGTCTTTTTTTTCTGCATTGCTCATTCCCTGCACCTTCCCAGGCTCTTCATTTCTTTGAAACTGTTACGTTACTGTGGGAAGTTCCCATTTCAACAAAATGGAATTTCCCAAGGAGGGAAATTCTATCATTAGAAAATTCCCAATTACTTCTGTTATTATTCCACAGGAAATTAGCTCCTTCGGTACCACTGGGTGAGGTTTCCAAATTCTCTACATTAATGAGAAACAGCTATATGTCCTGGGAACTTTAAAAGGCATTTCTCAGAGGAGAAAGAAGAAGAGCCCTAAGGTGCTGCAGCTGCTAACTGTAGTTCTGGGACTGGTGATAGCACGGTATTTAAGCTATCCAATCGGGAAAACATAACAACAGCGTGTTACTTAGATCACCATTAGGTCATGGCATGGGCATTTACAAAGAATACAAAAATGTAGTAAGTGCTTACTGAGCATTTCTGAATAACAAACAAATCCATAAAAATCTGAAATTTAAATGGATTTTTAGATATTTTGCAAGCAGAAAAGGGAGTGGAATAAATCAAATACATTATTCAGCACAAAGAACTCTCCCAAGTCCTTTTTTTTCTCCCCTTTTTTTCTTTATCTGGCAAACTACAGAACCAGCCATTGCTTTCTGGGGATTTCATTAGTATGTAGAAGACATATTGTAAAAAAGCTTGTCCACTAGGGAAGCATTATCTTTTACTGGCAATCTGTGAATGCTACTGAAAAATGACCTTTTACTATCAAAATATTAATGTCTTCATCGCAACAAAGAATTTCAAATCTAAACCACACATGAAAACTGGATATCATTTTTCTTTGCACTCCATATATATGGTTGCTTCATAATGTCTGTATAATTCTCTGCTTTACATGCACCTTGTGCCATATTATAGGATAACTGGAAGTTATTATATTTCATAAGGCTATTGTAGCATTTCTGTCATGTGGAATGAAAACTGTAGACTGCATATAATTTATATTAAGTATGTGAAACCTTTCGTTTTCTAAGGCAGACAGACGTGGATAGTGGGTAACTGGAATTAATAATCTAGAGCAGAAATTGAAATATGTTCTGTAGCTCTACTCACCCCCAAAAAAGTATAACAGTTCTCAAAAAGTTCTTTGCTCCCCAAGTTTATGGGAAATTATTAATCTCTTACGGAAATTCTTCCCTTCAGCCTGCAAGGGTGTCTGAACCTGGATCTGAAACAACAGTGGCTTAATCAGCCTAGAGATTTAGGTATATTACTCTCATTCTCCCAAGTCTATGAGAAAAGCAGTGAGCAATGATGTCTCCTTTGTGCTGCTCATGTCATCACAGCGCTTACATCACTGATTACTTCACAGTGCTTACATCGCTTCATTTCAGGGAAAGAAGTACATGAGTCCCACATTACCATTTACTCTCTGCAGAAGGGACTTACATTGCCAAGTAAGTGTGCCTCTGAGCACCTCTGGAATCACTTCACCCAGTAGGTGATTGGCAATGAGGAAAGAAAGAAAGAGAGAGGCAGACCCAAACCACAGGTCTGTATCCAAAGCCCAAATCCTTAAACTGGCTCTTGAATCATAGGTTTAAACTTGGTCTTAACTTTTTAATAGCTGACCACAAGAGGAAAATAAAAGGAATATATGAAAGAAATGGTCAGATTATAGAAAATGGAAAGACAGTTACATGACATGCTTGTGAGAAGTAACACTTTTTTTATATATGGGTAAGAACTGAATTGGTTCATTTATTTGGGATGGATAGATTATTTCTTACAGAATTTCTTAGAACCTACACTTTTAACAACAAAGTGTGACTGTTTTTTCTTCCCTGTAGGCATACTAGTTCAATGCTGTTGAGTAGTCAGGAAAGGACAAATTACTTTAAAAAATTTTAAATGGATTACTAAGGACACCAATAAACTTTTTAAAATGCACAAGTGTAATCATTTTCCTTAGGATTCAGTAGATATGCCTTAGCTTATGAGCCAAGGACAAGCACTGAACTTCTTGCATAATTAAGATAATGGAATGGCTTGGTGATACCAGAAGGGGCAATGCCAATCCTTCCCCCTTACCACCAACCTCAGACTGATGCTGCTTCCTTTGATTCAAATCTAGTACTCAGTAAGCTGATTTAACTCTCTAAACAAGCAGAAAAATTAATCCAAAAAGAAGTCGGTGACATTATTTTGATTTGGTTTAGTCAGCTCCTGTAAGAAAAACATATGCTAGAATTTAATCTTGCACTTCAGTTCTACTGATGTCTACTGGAATTCTAGAGCATGCATAAAATTCAGCAAAAGCTTTCTTTCATGAAACTAAGAGTTCATCACAGGGAATGAGTAAAATTCAGAAACAGGAACTTCTTCTCAGATGTACTGAGAACAGAAGGCTTAAAATGGGTCTATATTTCTTTTACTCCCTGCCTTTGAAGATACCAGTTCACTTCTACAGGGGAGATATTCTTTTTAGAGAATTTAAAATTTAGATATGGTCCCATATCTAAAACACTACAGAGGCCAAAATGAAATCTCAGGTAGAAGCATCTAATACTGCATGTTTTAAATTATGTTATACAGTGACTGTTGTGACCTAAGAATTCAGAAGTTAAAAGAAAGCATAATGTTTATAAGAATTTGCAATTAGCGCTATTTCCTAAACCCATTAGTGTGGGAGGTAAAAAAACAGCATTAATATTAACACTCCTACAGTAACTCTGCAGCATGGAGATTTTAGGTCAGCTTCATTTCAGAAGGATAAATAATGAATTGAAGTGCCAAATCATTTTGTGGCAACATCCTGTAATGCAAATGCCTCTTGAAGAAAAAAAGAAATTCATGCCTAGAAATAACATAGAAAAACCTAGCTCTGGTGAGTTCTCAGGAACTACATCACAATTTCTTCCTTCCTTCATCTACTCCATGAAAACCTGTGCCTTTTCTAGGCTGCAGTGCACCTTCCACTTAAAGCTCTGATTTAACTCTGGCAGTAAAGGTACGAGTGTCCATACTGTGTGGCCAAGTTTTTTGCCAAAGGTAGTAAAATGGATTTTGCCATACTTCAGTCACCTAAATTCACAGTCCAGGACAGTAGTATAAAATTCAGTGTTGAGGTGTGAACTAAAGAGATATCAATAGATGTATTACCTGGCTGTCCTATTTCTAGCAAAGACTAGGGGAGATCACATTAAAATTTTACATTGAAAGAATCAAAAATATCAATACTTTGCTACCAGAGTTCCAAGTTATTTCACTCCCCAGATCCTAACCCCCTCTGTTGTGATTTACTGGGACTATTCAGAGAGTCAAGTATAAGTGCACACGCTCATTTGTTGTTTCAGGCCTCAGACTAATAAATGCAATAGCATTATTTTAAATAGGTATTTTCAAGTTACATTTAGAGTGGTTTTTATGTCCTATCCAACCTTTTTCTAACTTCAGTATTGTGAATTTTCAGTATCTACATATCACTCTTATAAGTGATGTCAGGAGATCAAAAAGAGCTAAAATAATTGATGATTAGCAGCTTTGACTCTTTTTCACAAGTTGCAGGAACAAATAGTTTGGGCTTCAACGACATTAAGCAGTTCTTGTCACCTTCCACTTTCCAGACTGTTAAGGACAACAAAACAGCAATCATAATAGAGAAAAGTTAGGACACATCATAAATGGCAATCACTGGTTAACTGCAAAACATAAATTCGTATGGAATAATAACCTTTACTAAAGGGGAAGTAGGGGTGTTAAAATTTTTATATGTATACATATATATTTATATATATATATTTAAACTTTTTACAAAAGGTTGGGGTTTTAGTTTGGTTTGTATTTTACAAAAGGTCATTTCTGGGTACTGGAAACTGAACTTTTAGCTTTTGTTGAGACCATTTTAGCGAAAGGCAAAGAGGGGTTAAACTTAACATCCCTTGAACTGCTGTAGATCATGAGTAATGATACTGAAATCAATACATTTCCTCTACTTTCAGATGCTAGATGACAATCTAGGCCAATATCGTACACAAAATTCACTAAGAGGTGGAAAAAATGTCTCCATAAAATGTATGACTTTCTACTAAATTATAAAATGAAAGCATCTTCAGACCTCTGTGGATTTATTGGTCTACATGCTGTGGTCAGCTAGGCCCATACATCTCCAAGGATAAGAATTTACACGACTGCCACATCCTGTAAGTCTGGAAGAAGTCTTACTTTGGAGTGTGTGGGAAATGGATTTATCCCAGTAACAAATCATTATGCCTTTAGAAAAACTTACTCCACTGTAGGAAGACTGAACAATTTGATTAGGTCAACTGGATAAGTTTAAAGGAAAAATAATTTTCAGTAGCTATTCTCTGTTCGCTAAAAGTGAATAAAACCACAGAAAAGCATTTGTGTACTAACCTAGCCACACCAGTAAGTTCTTCTGTCTATACCAAAATAGATTTCTCATACATAAAATCAGGCAAAGAAGAAATTGCTAAACTCTCCACTGTTACGTGTAGTTGACAATTCTCACTAGAGTGATAACATTATCTAAATTGTTATTTTATAAAACATTTGGTAAAGTTTGGACACCTTATGATCATTGATTTACTCCAATAGTAGACAAAAAATGTTACACAGCTAGAATTTGCTGACTTCCTGAATGATAGACACGATTTTTAAAAAAAACGTGTCCAATTACTATACATCAGTTAGGCATTTCAGTGCCTTACCCTAATAGGAGTTCAGATACATTAATGGAAATTGTAGCCCCTTTCTACACTAAGAGAAACGATTTTTTCCATATGATCAAATCAAATTCTTGATTTAATTTACTAGAGATTTTTGAGAGATGCAAAGTCACTGAAATTCCAGGGACTCAGAAAAAAGACTAGGAGATGAATTGCATTCAGTCATAAGAACACAAATGCCCTCATTTGATGCTTGCACAGAGAGCGTCATGTGTCTTATATGATTCAATAAAACACAAGTAGTATCAGCTGGTCTCCAGAAGCTAGGTTCTTCGCATGTGATTGTAATTAAGAGCAATGAGTGCAGTGAATTCACAAGTAACTCCTCAGTTCCAGAAAATGCAGAATAAGATCATAACTTTGATTAATAATATGCGTTACGTTGTCATTTACTGCATGGTTCCATTTCCTGGTCTCCGAAGACTATTTTATAATTGAGAGAGAGTCATCTGACAGCTACAATCTGCATCACAATGTTGTTTTCATACATGAGACAACACTGATTACTAGAATACATCCAACACTTTGTAACAGGAACGAACACAGTGTAGCTCCACAAATTCAACCCCATTTACACCACACTCGTGCTCTTGCCTTTACCTCATAGTAAGACAAATGTGCTTTGTCCATTCAAATCCTAATAACTTCTTCCAACATCTTTAAACATTATTTCTATTTGAAGTTGCATCTTCAACAATATGTGAGCATATTATATTGATGTGACCATTTGATAGTCGCCAGAATGAAAATCAGTTGCTTGTAAAGCTATGACGTTAGGCAGCTGACGTGAGATAGACCTGGAGGGTGATTCCTCACTTTACATAGCTGATTGAGTAGATCAAAATATTCTCACCAAAGGACAGCAAGCGTCTTTCACTGATTTATCAAACCAGCACAGAATTGCAACACATCAGGTTTTTTGCAAATTGCACTAACTGGACAAGTTAGGGACAATTAGGCAGGCTTAGGGCAGCCCAATTAGAAACATGTCTTTCTGAAAAATCAGGCTTCAGCCCAGTAAGTGAAGGTTGTGAGAAGATGAAATAAGAGCCCCCAACAATGCTCAGCCTTGAGAGGTTTTGCCAGAGCAGTTAATGTATATCAGCATGTAACCAGCAGCAAAAAGCCACGCTTTGGAGTTACAGCAGAGGCCCCAAGTGAACTATGCTGAAAACAGATGCTTGATCAGAAGGGAAACAGATGCAGCACTCTTCTTTTTTGCTGAAATGGGGATACAAACTCAAATGCAAACACTGCGGCTTCAAAGAAGCTATACATCACTAATACTGGGACACATAATGAACTTACTTCTGCAAGGGAGTGAACATAATAGAAAAACATTTAAGCAAATAATTGAAGTTACATGGACAAACAGATTCATTGAGTTTAGTTAGCCTTTTTCATACAGGTAGTCAAAGTTAAATATAGGCAAAAAGGTTCTGAGGGATGGAGTCCAATGTATTCACCACTGAAAGCCCAGTCCTCAACTGTTTAATAGTTTGGAGCTATAGGAAATATTCCAGCTTTCAGGGACACCAATCAATGAAGCACCAGTTCTCAAAGTATGTGGTTCAGGAAACTTCTCTTCTACTACAGCATTAAACTCACAGCTTCTATTGGTCAAATAGAGTAATTATATTTTGTATATAATTTTGATTAATTCAAAGCCACACATTTCAACTGGGCAATCCCACCAGGAACTGTGAGGTGAAATCTCTTGTCCTGTGTTGTGCAGAAAGTTTAAAGAAAGGACCGCAACAGTCCTTTTTTTTCCAAAACTATAGAGAAGTGCACAGAGAACTGTAGTATTCCTGCTGGTCATGCTGCTAGCATGCAAAAAAGCACCCTGTGACATCAGGGGAGTAGTAGGACTGTAAAACTTTGTCCACATTTTCTAATAGATCTTTCTTGCTCTTCTTGGAACAGGTCCCAAATATGTGATAAGAATTATCAAATCCTCTTGATCACATTGAGACATGAGTTTCCTTCTTAGCACATCATATGCTTACCCACAATGTCATTGT
Source organism: Egretta garzetta (assembly GCF_000687185.1). NCBI lineage: Eukaryota > Metazoa > Chordata > Aves > Pelecaniformes > Ardeidae > Egretta > Egretta garzetta. The sequence continues at coordinate 1,501,224 of NW_009260080.1, forward strand.
ACGCTGAGTGACATAGGAACATGGCACACAAAAATGGATTACTCAGCTGCCACGTTTGCTGTCATAGCTCCCTGCTGTTGAAATCAACCACATCAGACAGTCTTTTAAATAAATGTATAAAGCTCCATTTTAGATTAAATTTTGGTTTTGCCTCCTCTACTTCTTTAGAAAGGCCATTCTAAGACCTGTCAACTGCTCTGACATTTGAAGTAAACTATGAGTTTGTGAGATCACCTATGGTACTGGGACAAGTCAGAACATGGAATTTTTGTCCAGCAGGAGACTGACACAATAAGTCAAAATACTATAGACATTAACTGAGGAAAAAGGTTTCAGAAGTCTGTTTTGGAAATGTCAAAACCAAAAAAAACCCAGGTTGTTGCTGTTTATCAAAATGGAGGATTGTAAAGTTCTATAAGACAGGACTGGAAAGATCAGCTAAAAAGGGGACATTTCAAGCTACAATGTGGCAAGAGAACAGGAAAATAGCTTTGAAGTTAATATTCCCCCGCGGTAAATATCAGCATAAACAAAAATCTAATTAAGATTTTATTTGCTAAAGATTAAAAGACATCAACACAGATTGCTAACCATTCTCACGAAGGTAGAGATACAGACAAGAACATCTAGTCAATAAGGGCAGCCCTCATTTGACAAGATGTGGATAACTTCATTGGAGATGCCTAGGAAGACCTCAGATTCCTCCATACTTTGTTATGACAGTATATTCAGTAAAGGCTTTTCAGACAACTCAGGCAACCTGTGCCCTTCCAAGAGCTATCTCTCTCCAGTAACCGTAAAGCAAGCTGAGTGACTAGCTGAGCTGTAGACTCCTGCAGTTAAATAAAATGAACCCCATACTGATATCTCAATGGTGCAATTATTAAATATTGTGAGTGCACGTGCATAAACACTTCAAATTGTTGCAATATTTAAATGATGATTTAAATATTTAAATGGTAATATCTTTACTCTGTTCGCAGTGTGATGTTTTGGCTTTGACTGTTATTGCAGTTTGGTTGCTTCATATGCTGTTAAAGGAGCCTTAAAATCAAGATGAATGACTGCTGGAATTTAACCCCCCAATAGTGAGATCTTCTGGCAGTATATGTATAATTTCATTGTATCATGCTGCCAACATTATTATGTCATGCATCTGGAAACACATGCACATGCTTATATATATGAATTTGATTAATCCCATTTAATTTCTTACTTGTAGAGAACATAGAACACATGTCACGATTTGTGAGATCAGAGACCATGACTTCTGACAGCTGAGCACTGAAGCATCTCACTGCACTGGTTTACTGTTCTTGGGCCCAGCTGCATTCACTGTCTGTTGGCTCACCATCCCCACTGGAGACTGGGGGAAACTGTGCCTGTATCTCACCTATTTTGGGGTATGGTTATTAAGCTAACCTGAAGACTGAGCTGAAATGCTGGACTTTGCTGTGAAGTGGCTGAGATAGAGGATTGCAGCCACATAGCGAGGTCAAGCTGAAACACAGAACAAAGAGCTGTGGTTAAATTACATCTTAAACTTCTGCAGCTAAGCAAAATAAAATCAATGCCTTAGCTCTTAGAGAATTTTTATTTGATAGCATGACTTTGATGCTTTGCACTTACACATGGAGTACTGTACAAGTGACCGTGCACATTATTTAAAAATTATGCAATTTTTTATACATAAATGTGTGAAATCATGAAAAGGAAAAATAACAACAAAATAAAAACATTTTATGCTGCAATGGTTAAAAATATTTTAAGAAAGTACTTAAAAAACTGCTCTGTACCCTGATGGCTCTGGAAAGGTAAACAAGACATTAAAAATGCAAATGAAGAAACAAGATGTTATTTATCCAAGTAGAACTTGTCTTGGAGGAGAAAAAGAGATAGAGTGAAAGGACTGTATTATTATAATACCTTTCTAACAACTGATCTTTTTACATGGATGTGCCATTCCTCTGTTTCATGGGAACATTCACAGGGGCTGTATGTGTATTCAGATGAAAGAAGAAAATGTGATTGAGAGAGGCTAAGGAATTCCCTTTTTGGTCAGCTTCCCCCCTGAACACAGCCACTGCCTTCAGAGATCTGTACCTCCAGTCCCATGCTTACAAAATTTGCTGTAAACTGAGAGGAAAAAGACACCATCCCACCAAAGCAAACGAACGAAAAAAACCCTTCTCAAAAATCCAGTGCTTGACTGAAACCAGGGGAGTTATTTAATGCTGTATTACCACAGTAATTAATTTTATTTTGAGACTTATAAAAGGACTAATTGCTCTAATAAAAATTAAAAGGCCTTTGCCTACTAAAAAGATCATCTCACAAGCTGATATTTAGTGTTTCAAGTGACTAATTTAATGGCAATAACCTTAAAAGGGCCTGAATTGTCAGGCTCTCTTCACTGCTGCAGCTTGGGCTAGAGCTGCTCCGATGAGAATTGCTTCTTCCTGTGAAACCAAAAGATCTCATCTGCCAAATTCAAGAGGGACAGCTCATTTGCAAACTATGTTGAGCAGTTACAGCACCAGTT
>NW_009260080.1:1503778-1527641 GCF_000687185.1 Egretta garzetta
CCCTGAGCTGTTTTACCGCTGCGCTTCCAATGTTTGCTTTGCGTTGCCATTCATAGTGCTGTGTAATTACTAAAAGTATAGGTGACCTCAATTAATGTTGATTGGCTATTTATTCTCTCACTTGCCGTCTGACCCAGTACCCACTCAAGTCAGAACTCCATTGTGCTTCAGCTGCAGGAGCTGGATGTCAGTCCGCACGCTGCAATACAAACGATGACTAAGCCTGAGAGCACATAAACAGCTGTACACTAATTCTTTCCAGTCTTCTCCTCCTCTGAAGATAAGGGGTTTTCTCAAGCCAAAGAGCAGCCCAAACTGAAGAATGAGCTCTCACTCTGGAGCTCTTCATGACAAAAGCACTCTGAACAGTTTCCTCCCAAGTATATATTCTACTTAAACTTTTCCCAGTCAGTTTTTCTCTGGAGAGGGGCAGTCTCTGTTTTAGAAGGTGTTTGGCTTTAGTGGCTTAGAAATGTGTGAGTCATGCAAGAAACATCCAGGATCCTTGAGCAAAGGGACCTTGATCCCCCTACACAGATCGGTACAACTAGATCCTGACTGGGGCAATTCACATGTTTTCAGCAGCAGAGGAAAACAAGCATATTCAGTCAGATGATGGGATTGCATCAGATTTCATCTGCTGTGCAAAGGTGTTTTATCCAAATAAGTAGAAGATCCCGAGATACAGAATACACTGGAGCCTGACATCCCAGCATTGTATTCTTATCTCTTTAAAATGCCTCATGGCTAGTATCATTTATTCAGCACTACCACCTCTTCAGTTTTTCATTTCAATCTCAGAGCTAACATCTTGACTAAGGTTCCTCTTACTGTCTAACATGCAAGAGTAAAATCCATTCTGAGGGCAACTGACGCTGCTTTGGGGATTGCACATGACAGTAAAATCGTGTCAGTGCTTGTCCTAAAAAGCTCCTAGTCTGAGTCTATGACTTCACCCCCTGTTTATTCTAGCTGGCAAACGTGCTAATCGAGCTGTGGCTGAGATCACAGTGCCCCTAAGGGCAGACCTCTCTGGTGCCTGCCCTCCCAGTGACCAAGACTGGGCTGCAGGAAGCTGGCCTCCATCAGTCCGTGCCGCAACGTGGTGGGAGAGGGTTTGTCACGCCAGGCTGCAGCTTGGCAATGTGCAGATAGTGCCGCTGTGAGCTTGGGACTCACCTGGCTGGACGTGTCAGGTAAAAGTGCCACTTCTCCTTTGAGGTCCCCTTTTTAAGTGTCAGATGCAGGCCAGGTGGCAGAAAGGGACAAGTCAGTATTTCACCCCTGTTCGGAAAGATGAGTCTGCCCCCTCACTGTGGGGCAGAAGGGAAGGGGTGAGATGGGGCGGTATGCAAATGCGTGGCTTGAGTGTGTAACATTTTATGAGTGGGATGTGACAGGGACGTTGGGGGTTAACTATACATTGCCTTCCAGTTTCCTTCTGCAGCTGGCAGAAGAGAGGGCTGAGACCTGACTCCTATTTCAGCCATCTGTTGCTGTGGTACTGCCTTCTCGGGGCTGATCTCGTCACGGGGGGCTGCTTTTCATGGGGTTTTAATACAAAGCATAGCATGGTGTTAGCAAGCCCTGATACGAGTTACACATTTAGCTAGTGCATTTTCAGAGCTTTTAAGGAAAGACAAACCTTTGTTTTCTTTGTACTTTCTTCCGCTAGGCTTCTAATACACATACATATATCTTTTTTTTTCCCGACTGCTGCGATCAAGAAAGTGAATTTTCAGTATTCCTATTGTTTACCAGGCTATCTTATGAAATGCAATAAAGAAAAGATACCTGAATGCTGCTTTATAGGCCAGCAAAGCACTGCCAGTTCTGACCGTTCAGTAATCACGTCAGCCAAGAATCCCCACACTGACTCATGAGATTTAAAGTATACTTTGAGGCCTTTTGGGATTTCTTTCTGCTTTCTCAGCACTTGAGCTTCACAGCACTCGAGCTTCACAGCACTCGCTTGCCTGAAATTTCCAGCCACAACAGCTAGATAAATTTTACTATTTATTATTTAGCAAAGCTTAGGTTAATGCAATCCATTGCATAGAGGTGATTTTAAATCAGCCATCAGCTATTGTGATACGACAGGTTTGGGAAAGGTGGTTCCGCTGCAACAAGCGACGTTCAGCATGTCATAGCGGTGCAGGAATTGGGAGTGGAACATGGCTTAAATTAAACTACAGTCCAATTGCTCTCTTAAATTAAACTACTCTCCAATTGCACAAAAAGAGGAGGAGCAAGGCAGGCAGCCAGCCACTTCAGAAATTAAGACTTCTAAGATGCTTGTGTGGACACACCAGAGTAAGTTATAGCCACTTCAGGCTTGCTGTAATTTCCAAGCAGGCTGTAGTAGCTGCGCAGATACCTTCCTCCGTGCAATGTGCACTGTGCAGGCCTGGTCCACTGCTTTGAGTCTCTTCATCCCCAACGACACCACACCAACTCAGAAAAAACTCAGAGAGTTATTAATTTGTAATGGCTGAAGGAATGACTCTGCTTTTGCATGTTTTCCACCCAGCTCTGTGAGTGACATTTCCTGGATTGCTGACGGGTCCCAGCTGTATCACCCAGAGGCAAGTGTCAGTGTACCACACGTGAGAACATAACCTCCAGGAAATGAGGTGAAAATGCAATGTCCTCTAATGAACTGTAGCTATATATTTCTATAGCATTGCTCTGTTCTTAGAGAGAGGGAAGACAAAACGTGAGTGAGGATTTCTGTTCCTAGAAGCAGAAAAATTGCAAGCCTTCGCTTTCCTTTCACAGTTTAACTGGCGAACAGTAATTTCTGTATCTCAACAGAGTAACTCCAAGAGAGGCAGATCCCAGCACTATTAGAAAGAGATACCACGCTTTGGAGAAGTGAAGTGCCTTGGGCAGTGCTTGCTAGAAGAGGTATCTGGAGGACTGCCTGGGAGAGAGCTTGTGGCTAACGCCCTCTCTCAGCAACAGAGGTAGGCTGAACCTCTCCATCATATTTTGGGAAAAGGGGAGGAATGAAGTTTTTGATCCTGCCTTCCCTCAGCTCTCAAGCAGAGATAATATCAGGTCTTCAGCCTTTTGCCCATGGTGACAGAGAGAATCATCTGGTGCTTTATCAGTAAAATCATACCGGACTATTCCTACAAAAGAAGTTGAATGAAAAAAACCGTCATTATCTCAGTAGCCAAGGCTGGCTAACATATGTAAATATTACGCATCCCCTCATAGGCCTCAACATCTTTGCTCAGCAGTTCCTGTCTGACTTGAATGGGGAGCAGCTGCTGAGGAGGGTGGTTTTGCTGAGGGGATCTCAGATGTTCCCAGAGTTGATATTCTGAGCTGACATGAGTTCTTCACACAGTGAATGGGCTGGTGGTGGCTGCAAGGACGTTTAGTGGAGCCTTATCCTAAAATCACTCACACTTTCTTGATTTACCTGCGTGGATTTTAATCTACATGCTTTTACTAGTGCTGAAACACTGAATATTCTTGTGATTCTACTTCTCTTTCCAATCTATTGCACTCTCTAAATATAACTTCCCTCCTAATACCCATGTGTGTAACATTTATGCAGCCTAAATGAACCCTGTAGGTCGACACCTTATATTTCACAATGCTTTGTCAAGCCAAACACAGAAAATAAACCTGCCTCTCTCTTTCCAAGCCCATGTGCACATATAGAATTGGACACTGATGCTTGAACCATCTTAAAAATAGGTTCTTCTAATTTGAGATGAGAAGATATGAAAAATTTTAAATGCTATTAATATCAGACTCTGGTGGGAATAGGGTCTGATTTGTGGTTTGTGTAGCTGAGAGGAAAAAAAAAAGTTGTTTGCTGTAATTGCAATAGCTTAAGCATTTAAAATTATATTTTTTAAGCAATTTAAAATGTTGAAATTGATATTTTATTGCTATCAGAAGCTCAGGGCCATATGCAATTTAAACATTTAAGCCAGGTGCAGTTTGGGGGGGGGACTGCTATCATTTCAATGAACAGATCCAGTGTAACAAGGAATATGTTCTGAATTCTTTTTTTGTCATTCAAATAAGTAGTTTGAATAACAATAACAACAACAACTTAATAATAACAATTGCTTCAAATAGTTCCTTGAACCCAAACTATTTCATCTGACTTCTAAAAGCATATAAATATGATTACCCTTTTTCATACAGGTGAAATCTGAGGCCCAGAGGTGAAGCTACATGGTCTGAGTAAAAGACGAGTCAGAAATGGGTTTGAAGCTTCTTAAACTATTATCTCATACTTTTGTAAAGAACTGATGACTTTGCCTTGATGGATTTTCATGAAAATGTGCATTTAAATAACAACTTGAATATGCCATAAAAAATGTTAAATGTTGTTCACATCCTCTTTCAATCAATATTTACATTTTGCTTACAGTAGCATAGAATAATGACATTCAAATTAAGTTATTGCTATGTAGTTTGTTTGTTTATGGCAGACCACGTGTTACCATGGAAACAACCATACTCCATATCTATGGCAACAGTCACAGCGCTGTAAACTGTGATACCAAAAAGAGGAAGTTAGTAAGCTGAAGTCACTAATTCTAAGAAAAACTTGTCAAAATTAAATATTTCCTGTAACGAAAATCTGTTTTCTGTCACTAGGCAATTTTCATAAATCCTTGTTTCAATCTCAGATTTGCTGGGGGATCTGAGTTACTCATACATGGAGCTTTGCTGATGCTGAGGACGTGGTCTGTGTGGGGTGAACGTCTTCTTTTACCTCAGGGACTGTATTTGATTCAAGTCGCTAACCACAGTTTTTGCACATCAACCCACAAAGATGTCTTGCTCAGGCAAAGGGTTGTGTTTCCCTATGTTGTATCAAATATATACAAAATTACTGTACATTTTTTTCTGTACTTTACTATTCATCCACCAGAATTCTTTATGCCATTAAAAAAAAAAACAAACCCACAACCCAAAAAAACCCTTGCCACACTAGAAGTTATTCACGTAATCCTACATTAAATATCCTCCAAAGATGTTCAGACTCACCATCTGGAGATATTGATCTCTCTCCATTAACAATAGGCATGACTTAAGTCTGTAGGCTTTGGTAAACTGAATTTCACAACAGTTAAATGGCTAAAACAGCCTTTATTGGTATTTACCATCCTCCAACCATTCAAAACAAGTACACCATCTCAACATGAATGGTGTGAGCATTTAATTTTAAATTACAAAATAGCACATTCCCTCATAAAACTACTTCCAGAATTGTTGGCATTCAAGAATTCAAGGTTTTGTTTTCCTTTGAATTTTGCCGTAGATATATCCTGATTACAAGGTCTTACTGGAAAACTGATCAGAAAAGGAAGGTATACATGTCAAAATTTTGTGTGTGTATCTGTAAATAAATATACCTATATTCTTTTATAACTGTTGGAAATATATTTAGCCACAACTGACAAAAATAAATGTATTATAAGAAATAATGCATTTTGTGTTCGCCACTCTATCAGAAATCAGCATAAATTCTGGGGCCAAATTACTCCAAATTTGTATCGATTCCTGTATCATTGGCTCCGGTCCCAAGAGGGGAAAATGGCCTACATGAACTTTGGTCCATCAAGAATATGATCCAGTGTTTTCCGATTTCCTACCTAAATGCTTTTTCTTCAACAAGCATTCAGTTTCACAGACTTAATCCTAGCAGTCGTGAGTCTGGACACAATTTACAGGACAAAAGATAGTAGGTGCAAAAGCCCTGGCTCTGAATTTACCTCTACTAAGTGCAGAATGCTTCCACTGGAGCAGAAGGTTTTTAACAGGAAAACTCCAAGGAGCAGCTTGTATATATTTATGTAGCCCTGTAAACTTTATGGACTCTTGCCCATTCGTACCAAATGAGATTGTGTCTCAGTGCACATTTGACGCATCTACACCTGGTGTGAGAACAAACTCAGATTTTAACTGGGTCAAGCACATGTGGCCTTCCATAAAGCAATTACTCAGGAGTATTACACAGCAGTTGCATCATTCCTTTTCTATGTCGTAAACTAGGTGAAGTGCAAGAGAAACCAAATTTTTGCTTAACTTAAACATTGTGGTCAAAAGGAAGTAGATTAGAACACAATTTTCTGTTCCACTGTGCTATTATACCAGTGTAAATTTATTGAATTCAGAATCACCATGCTGGCAGAAACCCAGGGAAACAAAGTAAACAGTCATGTCCAGATGTTAGCATTTCTGTTAATTATTTTGCAAAATGTATTGCAAAATCTGAAATCCCAGGGAAGACCATATTTTTTTCCACCAAAGCTAGGATTCCCAAAAAAACCCAGTGGTGAAATGTTTGAATCAAAATAGTTCAGATTCCAGTCAAAAATACATTGTCTTGCAATTTTGCACTGAAAAGTTGAGGTTTTCAGTGGAATACAGACATTTCCTTTCTATTATTTTTGAAGTGTTTTTACTGAAAAGATAATGGTACCAATACTACCCTCTGAACAATTCAGATTAGCTCTTAAATTAGCACTAAAAAGTATTTTTACAGCATTGAAGCACCGCTATCAGAATAGTAATATTAAACTACTGCAATCTGTAGAAAGGTTTCCAGTAACACACTGGAGCTGTGCATTAGATTCCATTTTTCACAGATTCTTCATTAATGATCTGAAAGAACATATCAGTTAAGATTGAAGGTGACGTTATATTGAGGCATCTTTCCAAAATTCCAGAAGGTGGGCAGAAGGAAAAAATATTCCAAAATACAAGAGACATATATGCAGGGGATGGCAAGGCCAGAATAACTTGGGGTTGGTAATGGAAAAATAAATCGTAAAAGACTTTGCAATTTAAGATGCCAGCTGTAAAATCTCACTGGTTTTTGAACTGCATTATGAGACTGTCCTCTCCTACATAAATTTGGGTCCATGAAAGTTGGATGATTTCATCCTATGTATATTTGGTTTGATTGCTACTTCAGTGGATGAAAGGCCCCAGAGAAGGCACATCTTGTCTTCATTTCTGGGTATCACACTAAATCTGGCTCACCATCTATATCACAGCTCTTTGACTCATAGAGAGTGTCACATCTAATCAAAATGTTCATGAAGCAATGCTACTTCCTTACTCTATAAATATTTGGTGAATAGTTTGGACAAGTGATACTCAGCTGTGCAAACTAATCATTCCAGCTATTCATCACTTGGTCTTTGTTATTCACAGTTGGTCATCCAGGTCACAGAGTGTTAAAGACATCTGAAAAATTGTGATAATTGTTTTTGGAGGAAGAGGACAGTTTTGATATTTTTTTCTTTTTTACCTGTTTCATGAGATGATGAGAACAACAATTTAAAAAAAAAAAAAAGTATTTCCATCTCTATACTTCTCTGGCCTCTGACTAGATAAACAAAATTTTTAAGAGCAAAATAATGAGTGGAATATGATAGGCATTCTATTCTTTCAAATGCCATTGGAGCAAGATCTTGAGCAAGAAGACTTTTGTGCCACTGTAGAAATCATCAGGCTTCTGCTTTTGATCATATTACAGGAAAATCATAATTGGAGTGCTAAAAAGAAAAAGAGGGGGGAAAAGAAAAACAGACAAAGCAACCAAGGCATTTCAATGAACAATCACTTATTTGTATGCACGTTCGTGGATAAAAAAGGAGAGGGTATGTTTCTGATAACTTCTAATACTAAATCCCAGAATACACAATTTTGTAGTGCATAGTCAGATCTGTGATTTTAAAGATAACTCCATTTTTGCTGGACTATGCCTGCTTTCATCTATGCATTCATATTGTAAGTGATCAAATGACTGCCACTTAATGAGTTACCATTCATTAGCTTAGCCCGGTTAACTGAGCGTGCGTATGCTGCTGTCCCACTACAGCTCCCAAGTGAAATACGTTAGCTTGAAGCACTATTTTAGTCATTGATTGCAAATGGTTTGTAGCACTTAACACAACCAGCTGACATGCTTTAGTTTCTAAATAGTAACTCTCTGAGCCACCATGGCCTGATCACTTGCAACTATTATAAATAATCATGCGTACTGAGGTTAGAACAAAATTGTTCTTGCCTGCATTCATTTGTTCTTAAAAGTTAATTGGGGCCAGGCTAGAAGATTAGTTTTCCCAGGAATATCTAAAGAGTTGATAGAAAATTAGTATTTCTTATACTCCTCAAATACTAACAACAGTGAAATATTCGCTATTTTTCTGTGCAAAAATACCTCTTTAAATTTATTCTGAAATGGGTATTTTCAAAAATACTCTTTCATTTCCTGTTTGGTGACACGGACTCCTTGCTGTGGTCTGCACTGTCTATATCAGCCCTGAAAATGCTTGTTTACTGCCTTTTGAATGAAAATATGATATATTGGGAAATTACAAGAGAATTATCAAGAAGGCTGTTCGGCAGCTGAACCTGTAAAATGCTTTTGAATGATAAACCTAATTTTAGGCTTGGACATAGATTTTTTTTTAAGAATTACAAATGACAAAAACTGAAAAAAAAACCCAGCAGAGTATTTCTATATATAGTCCATGAACATCAGGTTTATGAAGTTTCATGTTGACACTCCCCTGCCTGTGCTTTAAAACAAAATTAGGATAGGGAAGGACAGAACTTGGACGTGACAAATGATGAGAGGTTCCAGCTGTGTGTTGTCTATCTTGTGCAGAGGGAGGACAGAGGGAAGGAGCAAAAAGAGCAATGGGAGATGAAGGCATACACACAGCAAGTATGACTTTGCAGAAGCAGAAGAGAAAGGAACTGGGGATCAAGCTCCTCTGATCCCTTGATTATGGATAGTGCAAGTCAAAGTGATATGCTAGACTCAAAATGCTGCACCACCATGAAATTTATTCTCAGCAGTTCCCCAAATGACACCAGAGGTGGTTCCCAGAGGGATGACAGGCATGAGGGGAGGAGGGAGGACAAACTAGCAGGTCTGTGTATAAAGCAGAGTTATGGACAGACAAATAGATATTGGAGATGGGAGTACGTAATACGTGTATTAAAGCTTTTCTAGGAAGTGATTGCAAGATTTGATTCTTTACTAGGTTTTTTCCTTCTATTGTCATTTATTTCCATAAAAGAGAAAGAAAAGATTACACTGCAGGTGAGGAAGCTGAAAATCCTTGTTATATTTTTTTGTGAAGAAGTACAAATTTGTCTGGACAAAGGACAAAGCTGAGAGGAATGGATAGCCTAACTTAGAGCTATATCGAACATTGTGCCATCAAACAGCAAGTTCATGCAGACTTATGTTTCTGTTGGGTTCTGCTGTGAGCCTGAGTAACTAAAGAGAGCAGTTTTCTACTGAATGTAGTCAAAGATGGCATTCACCTTGAAGGCCTTTAATAATTCTGCATGACAACATAGCCAAAAAAACCCTACAACACTAGCTTCTATTAATGTGTGATTACACAAACCACCTTATTCTGCTGTGTTCTTGCAGGTTAGAAAAAGAAATTTAAAACAGAAAAAGTGAGGCAATCAGGTAAAAAGTTCCTAGCAATCAAAAATTCCATGGAAGCCATGGGAATTTTCCATTTACTGAAAAACTGTAATAATCAAAACTACCTCATACATTTTACAAAGTCAAATGTAAGAAACACAAGCAATCTTAGCACTGTAATATAGATAGAAATGCATATTGTCGGGATAAGTAGCAATACAAAATGAAGACAGATGACAGCTACCACACAGAAGCAAATGACCAGGAAATAACATAGCCTGGAAATTAAAAGTTTCAAACTGTCACTTCATCCAAGCTCAGGAACAATCTTCCATTAGGAGAAGTGGGTAGGGAAAAGAAAGAAAAAAATCAGTTGCAGGGAAATCTGACATTTACAGAAGTGACTTTATGATGTGAGAGTATGGCAAGGGGGAGTGGACTTGCTGATCAGGAAGGTCCTTCTATAGCAAGTATTTTAAGTCTCCTTAGGGGACACATGAAGAGAAAGTGAGGGAAATAATAATTAATGAAGGTATAAAGTTAAGTCATCAATATCAAGCCTAATTTCTTGTAAAGAAAATGAAAGACATTTATTTCAAAGCCTTTGGCTTCATGTAAACCAGCAAGCATTTGCCAGAAAACTATTCAGAAGGAAGTCAATCTAAAATGCCAGCAGCTCATCTGCCATATAGCCAACACCAGTTATTACAGTGGCAAAAATTATTCACTATTTTGGTGAATTTACACTTTGGCTTTTGCAGGTCTTGTAAACACCTCTTTATTATAAGTCTAGGGACAAATCTACAGCTGGTGTAAACTCTGTTTTACGTAGGCCCTCCAAACATATCTGAGGTTGTTTTAGCAATTACCATATTTTTTTTTTAATGCAAAACACAGGTTCTGATGGTTTTCGTGGTCCTGTAAAGTATGAGTATATAATTTCACATTTTACCTTGCAATTTGATACTAGACACTTAAGTTTTGGGGGTGGGGGGGTGGGGGTGTGTGTTTTGTTTGGGGTTTTGTTTTTTAATTACAAAACCCAAGAATCCCATGTGTTCAGAGATTTTGAGCTCAAAGTAAATACTTAATATTGCAAGATTTGCAATAAAATCTCTGAAGTTGCTGACACTGAAATTTACTTTGGTTTACAACCTGTCTTAAGTTTTTTTCCTTTAAAAGCTAATACTATTTCAGACTACAAGACCAACATCTACAGTTCTTTCTGTTCCTTTATTTTCTGTTTGCTCTTTGAATCCCTTCCAGTTATTTGTGAACTCGTTCACTTTTTGCGAGGAATCTTTTGCAAGATTTTAGAAAGGATGACAGGAAACAAGCAACCAGGTTTGAAAAACACATGCCATGTGTGGAGACAATCCTCTGTAGGACACGTACAGGAAACAATGCACTATTGTCTTTCATGTAAATTGCTGGACTAGAGGTTAATTGTACAGAAAATACCATCAACACTCGTGAACTGATGCTATGTTCATTAAGATAGAATTAAAGTGTATATCCATTGTGTAGAATAGCTGGTTCATGGGAAGGTGGAGTTTTCTGCATCCTCAGAATCAGCCTGGTGTTATCTGTAATTCAGTTTCCCATCTAGATGATGAGAATATTAGCTCTTACTTCCTGTAAAAAAAAAAAAAAATCCCCAAATTAGAAACTATAATACTGACTCTGGTTTAGAAATTTTTAAAACTTTAAACAGAAATCCCCAGAGGTGTGGACTGTCTACATTGAAAGCTTTTAATAAAAGATCAGAATAACATCTGTGAGGAACAAATTCACATAGCTTATCTACAGGGTGAACACTGAACTAGATAAATTCCTGAAGTCTTTTCTAGTCCTAGTGGTATTAGGAGTCTATGGGTAGGTGGTTAGAGCCCTTCTTCACACTGTGGTCTAGCTTCCAATCACCACTGTGATGCCTGGGTAGGAATTTTAAGAAGAAAGTGAGAGACACCACCACCACTCCCTCCCTAATGCCCAGTGGTCATGACACTGATACAAGCTATTTGTGGTAGCCTGGATGCATACGTATTTATTCAGGTATCTTGGAGTGAAATAGAAAGACAGATGTGCTCATCTGCTTTTTACCCAAAGCTTATGACTTACAGTCAGAACTACGGTCAGTGTTTGGGGATAAAAGTGAGATTGGTATACCTGGTTTGGGATACACAATAGTCTTTTTCACTATATTTTACCACTGTTGTGTACATTAGGAAGCAATAACAACAACAACAAAATACACAATGGCAAAAAATAAATGGTAAGAAAAGAAATAACACAAAGCCTGGAAACTACTCTGGCTCCTTAGAGCCCAAGACAAGTAGTAACTATGGCAGCTTTGACATTTCAGAAAAGTTTCCATTGTGGTTTTACACTAGAACCAGATCTAATTAGTTTCTGATGATCTTATTCTCATTTTAGAGGGAAATAAAACCTGTTTTAAGTTCTAAGGAGCATATAAAATATTCAGAAAATACAAAGGGAAAATTGCTGATTTTTTCTTAATGTGGTAAGAATGATAGCAACATGTGACACCCAGGCTGGCCTTTGCTATTTTAACACTTTGGGCAGGATAAGCTGTACCCTCCTCTTCCACACAGAAAAAAATATCATACATAGTACAGGACATACAGTTTGGGACATATAAATTATCAAATTCCACCTACTTTCAGGCAGCTGTCCCCAGCTGCTGAATTAACTAAAACCAGCAGTGTTGAGAGTCAGGCACCTGCAGAACCTGATTCTGGCAACCTGGAGACTTCTTCCCACTGATTCTTGATGGTGACTGCAGGACTGTTTTCCTAATGGGAGCACCTCACCTCCGTAGGACGAATCTCAGCTGGGAGATTCAGAAAGGCTCACAGGAAGGAGGCCTGTACCCCAATAGCTGTTGTCTTGTATATTTTAACATACAAGTTTTCAAATTTATTGATGAATATGGTAACATAGACTTACCTTATTTACTCCAGGATTTCCTACAATTGCTTGAAGAGTAGTTACAAAGATGAGAGGGCCAAACTCTCCTCAGTTGTAACAGACAGCACAGCCAGGGGCAGCAGCCACAAGCCACAGCTTGGAAGGTTTTGGTTGGTGAAACACATTTTTTTTCACTGGAAATATGAAGGCAGTCTAGAAAGAGCAGCCCATGGAGGCTGTGGAATCTCCATCCCAGGAGATTTTAAAGATTTAGGGTAGACAAAGCCATGGTTGACTTGATCTAGTGTTGGTGACAGGCCTGCCTCAAGCAGGAGACTGGAGTGAATGTCCTTCAGAGATCCCCTCCCAACCACATTTCTATTCTGTGATTTCTGTGGTTCTATGGGGGTTTCTTCCTCCAGTATCACAGCAGATGCTAAGCAAATCAACATGCAAATTGGGTCATCACATGCAGAAAAACACAATAAATACTCCTGCTATTAGTGAAATGCTTCAACAGATGTGTGTTTTGCAGTGTTTTATAAATGTGTAAGTAGATCTCCATCAAGAACAAATTTTGTTAGTGTGAGAGCATAGCTTCGCCTCCTTTGACCACCCAGTCAGAGTGATGGTTACAGCAGTACTGCTGTGCCCGGGTGCCTGGTGGCACAAAAGCAATTTGCAGCCAAGACGGCAAAGTAATAGATCAGCCAGCACTTTATAATCTGCATACATTTTAGATTTCAGACTGAAGTGAAGATCTAGTATGTATCTGCAACTAGTGATGGGCAAATGGTCCCTGTGTAGCATCCAAATCAATGTTGCATTCTTCTGACCTTTTGTTCAAGTGTTTTGCATTGGAAAAACAGACTTCTTTGAATTATAGGAATGTCAGGCCAGTATGAAGTCAGTTAGCAGAATTAAATGATAAAATCTTACCTGGCAAGATTTACACTTTTCATGTGTGGAGTCACCAAATATGAATCATATATGTTATTTAAGCAAAGATTAAAACCAAAGGTTATTTTATAGCAGGGGGTTAAAAACAGAAGTAAAACAGAAGGAATACTTTTCTTTCCAGTGATGCATTTTACTGTCAGTTCTACTATAAAGAGATTACATCAGTTCCTGGTATCCAGGAAAAAATATCTGACTGAATTAGGCTTGTTTCAGTAAATTAAAAATCCTCTACAAGTCAGTGGTTTGAAGAGCTGTTAGGAGTCACTACTTGACTTCCAAAGAGAGAGCAGCATCTGTAGGGGTGAAAAGTCAATCCCTTTGGGCTCTGACTTGCTGAGAGAAAGGTTATTCCATAACAGCCTGTCAACCTTCAGCCAAAACCACCACTGGCACTTTTCCCTCCTGGCCTTCGTTAGAAGATCCCTTCTTTTAGGACTTGGAGAGGACTTCTAAGACCTCTCACAGGTCCTGCCCCGAGGCATGACTATCCCACACCCTGCTAGCTCTCCGCCAGTGAGTGACTCTCGCTTCTCATAGTTTGAGCGCAGAGAAATGAGGCAAGGTTTTTGTGAAACTTGACTTGAAAGACCCAGCAGAATTCCAGCCCCTGTTTCTGTAACCTGCACGAGAAGCCTTTGTGGGGTTCATCCTTATCCAAAACCTAGGTATCTGAAAGATGTGTCTGGACTCTGGTTCAGAGTGCACCCTCATAGTCATTCTGCTCTCATAATTTCACATGAAGTACTATTGTAGTATTTGAGTGATGAATGTATCATTTTTCCAAAGAAAACTGAAAGTTTATTCTGTTGAAGGCTACTTTTGATTAAAGACTGATTTTTTACAAGCCAAAACAATTAATTTGATTAATGGTCACATTTTTCCCTTGAAAATAATTTCAGTGAAATTTTTTTCCTTGGGCTTAATTTTGGGAACTCAGTGTCTAAACATCCCCCCAAGCTTTTACCATGCATGGCTGAGAAGCACAGTTCAAAGACTTCACATACCGCAGTCTTCCTGACGTTGTTGGAGGGGAATAGCTGCTTTTTAATATGAGTAACGGATTCACAATCTATTCATTTGGACTGAGGTGTCTAATTTTAGACAGCCAAGCTTCTTGTCTCAAGTTCTTTGTGCCTCAGATTATCTACCTCTAAAATGGATATAATGTTCTTTGTTTATCTCCGAGGGCTGACAGGAGGCTTACTTAATTTACATCTGCAAAGTACTTTACAATCCAAGTAAAATGTGCCCACTTAAATGCAATGCCTTATTACAACGCAGGAGAAAATGCTACTGTCATTTAGCCCGGTGTCAAATGGGACTAATCCCATTGCAAATGAAGGAATTGCATACGGGAAAAGGCAGCGCAAGAATTAAATACGCAGTCCTCCTTGGGCACCGAAGTAAAGCTTGGCAAAAAAACCCCATTTTGAGCACAGTTTTACTCTGTGACTTTCCACTCCTCTTCCGAGTAAAGCCACAAGAGGTTGCAACTCGCAGCGCCGTCGGAGAGCGTCTCCGGGGCTGCCCGGGCTGGCCGGGAGCGCGGTGCTGAGTCATCCCACGGGGCTCCTGGCGCTTGCCCATGGGGAACCGGGCACCCAGAGGCCCGGCAGACATTTGGGGAAACTGCGTGTGTCCAGTGACTAGTCAGTGAGGGAGGAGAGGGAGCAAGGCTAGAACACGTGTGTTTTTCACAGCAACAACGGAACAGGCACAGAAGCAACCGAGCCCAGAGCAGCGCTGACGTGCAGAGGGGTGCAGGCTGCTGGAGATTTTCACTGCCAGGGATCTGGCAGCGATTACACCGAATGCTGTGAGCTGTTGACAGTTGAAGATGAGCAGCTTAGGCAGAAGGAGAAATCCTCTGGACTTACAGTAAGTCCTGTGCCACTGTATCATTTGACTCAATTAGCTCAAATGACTAGGATATAATTGAACAAACTATAACATGAGTTGTGACTCATGCTGTGCCTCAAACTGCCCATGTCAGCGTGGCAAATTAATTCATAGTCTGTTAAGTGAAAGTTAATAGCCAGTGGCAATGCTTGGCGTATCAGAGAGGTATACAAAAGCAAAGTTAGAGAAGGAAAGGTTTTATGAAACTCTTGATCTCTCTACTGATTTCAAAACCAAAAGTGAATGAGGGTTAGAAACAAGAGACCAAAGTGAAAAAATATGGTAGGCCAACAAAAATAACAGAGACAGAAGTTATTTCTGGCATCATATCTGGTAACTGTGTTTGGACATTGATGATTAACGTATTAGTTATGTGTGTGTGTGATGCAAGAGGCATGGTAAGTGGCTTGCTTGCATATTCAGCTCTCCAGCCTGTTCACTTTGTCCAGACAAAATCCCCAACATAAAAGGCTTATCTCGCAAATTAGCCAGCACAGTCATCCCAAGATTTTATTTATTTTAAGCTGTGGGCCCCAGCATGACAGACACACCCATTTAAAAAAAAAAACAAAAACTACTGCCCTTTGCAATATATAGGGTTTTCTAACTTTTTTCCCCCTGAACTTTTTGGCCAAAATTTGAAAAAAATTTGCTGGATTCAATATACTGGCAAGACTGACAATAAGGGAAACCCAAATCCAGATCTGTTGGATATTGGTTAATGTCGTAGTAAGACCCAGGTCTACGATTTGGATGCACACTGGTTGTGGTGCAGGGGGAAGAGTGAAGTGAAAGAAGGGTTGGCAAGAAGCTAAAGAGAAAAGAAACCTAGGAAGGCTCTGAAACAGAGAAGTGAAAACATGAAGTGGTAAGTAGTAGCAAAAAAATTGGAATGTGAAAGGGAAAAATAGAAAACTAAAGGAAGAACAAAAAAGAGCATTTTTGAAGGATGCATGGGTCAAAAGAGACTGTTGCAGGATACAGCTCTGGACCTAACCATATAAAAAATGCCTCTCTGTATTCATAGTGGGGTGGGTGGCAGGGGATGAGATACCTGACATGTTTGTAAAACAGTTGAGGCCCTGCAGGATGTGCTGATTTTTAAGAGCTTTGCCTTTCTCAGAACTGCTTAATAACTAATTTTAAGTAGTCCAGAACACATGGTAGTGTGAATCACAGTTCCTGTGGCAAACCTGTGGTAAGAAGTTGTGCCAGCAGTAGTATAACAGCTTATTAGAAGGTGAACATACACTTTTCATCCAAACACGGATATAGCAAAGGCATTTTAAGACTGAAAGTCCGTTAATCAAAAGAATGTGTTTCTGTTTGAAAAATAAAAACTCCTTCACATACCCAAAACACAAATTAGTCCACCTACTGCTTTTGGCCATTCCCATTAAACACATTTTTTTTCTTCCACAGGGAGACAGAACTAGCAGTACTAAAATGTACACCACACCAAAAATATGTTATCTCTTTAATTGCACAACTATTCCATTAGGTTAAAGAAGGTGCCTAAAGCACTGAAATTTGCCATTTAACAGCCCATCAAAGGCTTTGAAAGACTTTATAAAGAAGCACAATTTCTGACTGAAGTTTTCTGCAGATAGATCTAGAGGGTCACATTCTTAGCTGGTATAAAAATGAGGTAGGTCCAATTAGATTATTCTAATTTATGATCTTGAGACATTTTTGAGATAGTATCCTAACTGAAGCTTGAGATATTTTCCATTAAAGGCTTCCCTCTTTAAGACTTACAAAGTAATATACTTTTGCTTTTTTACTTTTTACTTTTTACTTAAAAAGTAGAAGTAATAGATTCTTAATA
Source organism: Egretta garzetta (assembly GCF_000687185.1). NCBI lineage: Eukaryota > Metazoa > Chordata > Aves > Pelecaniformes > Ardeidae > Egretta > Egretta garzetta. The sequence goes on from NW_009260080.1 coordinate 1,520,836, forward strand.
GGTGAACCAAAAGTGGTATTTCTCACTCAAAAGCATTTTCCAACCTTAACTCAGCCTTCCTTTCATTTCTCTACAGAACAGTGACCACGGGCAGCCCCTCAGCGCTCGTTCAGCTTGCGCGGCTGTTGTAATCTCTGCCGGCCACCAGCAAGCAATCTTCACATCAGCAATGCCAGGCAGAAGGGTGGTGGGGCACGTGGTGATGAATGCTCTGTTGGGACAGCAGCAGACCAAAAGCAGCGAGGAAGTTACTGACAAGTCAGGTGCAAAAAGCTATTATGTTCCCAGCTTTTATTGCCTTCATTTGTGAGTGAAATATCTGTGGCTTCCCAAAGTCCTGACTGAAGTGGCTTACTGGATGCCAGCTAACAAGTCTGTTGCACAGACTGATCTCCTGGGTACGAACCCACCTCCTTTAATCAAGAAACAAGCACTGTTCTTTACCTTCCCAATATTCCCTTTCTCAGACTCTTCACAGAAATGCCATCATACTCAACTGTGTGCTCGACAAATTCATTTTGCCTTTTACACCACTTGCTAGTGGTGGGTGCGTATGTACATACAAGCCTGGGTAGAAGAGCCAAGTACCAGGCTTTTCAAGATAGTTTCCTAATTGAAACTTGAGATACCTTTCCCTTAAAAGCTTCCAAGATCTTTTGCAGAAACACTATTCTTAAGGATATAAACGCTTATTTTTCCTATCTGCATTTTCTGCCCTGTCAGTGGTTTTGTGGCAGTTCCTGGACAGCCTCTACTGATGATATAGGAAAAAAATTGCAACTTTCTGTTTTAAATTGCAATTTGTCTCCCACCTTAAGGAGTCAAAAATGTATTCTCTGTCCTACATAGGTCTACAGCAGAATTTGAATGTGAACCACAGCCTAGTTTTCAGCCATATGAGCTAAGGCATAGGCAAGGATTTAAACCTGATTTCCACATGAGGCAGGTGATTCCATCATTTAATGAATAGCAGTAGGCAAACTGGTGGACTACCTCCAGTTTGTCTTATGAATTTGAGCCCCAATCCCTGCTCCAAGACCTTGGGTTTTGGACCAGATTGTATCAGAGGGGTTGAAAATGCAGTTGTTGCATTGCTACTTTGTGAACTGCGGTGCATTTACTTGTCTATCGTCATGTAAAGCCAGCATGTAATGGCTCTTCAAACAGAAGTCTAAAGGGCTGAATGCTCCACAGCCTTGAATGGGTCAGTTTTACACCAGTGCATTATTCCACTGAATGATACAAGTCAAATCACAGTGTTATCTAAAATCTCCCTTTTCCAACTGCAGCATAAAGCAAGCAGAATCCACGGCATGTTTTCGAGTAAAGAATTCTTGCTCAAAAGGTTGTCTTAATACTTTTTTAGCCATAACTGCAGCATTTAACCTCTGAAGAGGAAGGAATAGCCTTGCTACTGAGATGCTATGAGGAGTGTTTTTGCTATTATTCCTGTTTAACAGAGTTCTCATGCAATGCTTTTGGTCCCAGAGGATTTTTTTTTATGCCATTCTGTGTCTCTCCCCAAACGTTCTGTGCATCCCCCAGGAATGAACTGAACAACATAATACATGAGTTTTCTGTCTGCCAGAATAACGGTGGTACCAAATCACGGTCCGTATGTCTATCCAGAGAAACAGAAGCAGAGTCTAGACAGGTCAAAATATGTATGGCTTTACCAAAATCACACAATTCACACCGACTGGAGGCCTGACCTGCCATCAACAGCACAGCGCAGCTTACGCTGCTTTGGGAGGGAAAGGAAATAGCAACAACAGTTTAAAAATCCTTGTTCCCCTGTGGTCAGAAATGGTATGCTGGAATCGTACTAGTATGCAACCACATTTAAACATAGCTGTGGCTGGCATGGCTTGAATTTTAATGTGGACAGTACCTAATTTAGGAAAGACGCAGGAGAAGCTGAATGTAAATGTGCATAGGGGACTATAAATGACTGGCACTAGTGTCACTTTCACTTTGTTATTAAAAGCAGTCTCAGTGCTCTGGAAGCAAACAGGCATCAGAGAAGTGGAACTGGCTGCTGCTTTTAGCACAGGGGCAGAGACCCTCTAATTTTAACTCTTCATGAATGTAGCATTTGAGCAAGATACATCGATGGAAGCAGGGAAGGAATCTCGCCACCCTGTGAATGCAGGCAGCTCCAGCTGAGATGGTGTCATGTTCTGGTTTGGAGGCAGTCACTGAGGTTTTATGCCACACCAGTTCCTAGACAAAAGCCATTTTCTGACTTATGAGAATTGTTTTTTTTCCACTGGTAGCAAAGCTACTAAATGATTGCAGAACACGTTGTAGGCGAGGGCTGCTTCTCAGCTGTAAGGTAAAGGTCCTTGTCACTTACTGGAGGGCAGGAGACTTCAGCAGCCATGTGTTTTCAGCCTCATAGTATCTCACGCTGAAATGTTTTCCCTCCCATGGCAAGTTGCCTGAACCATTTGGCCAATCGTAGCCTCCTCAGCTCGCTGCCTACACCAAGGACAGGGAACCAAGCTACTGCGGTCCCGCAGAATGGAGGTGACGGTCGGCCCTGTGCCCCAGGACACCCTCTTGCTGCAGCGGGGGACAAGCCCAAGGCAGGGGAAGGCACCCTGAGCTATCGCATTCACTGCAGAGAGGCTGACCCAGTTGGGACTGATGGATAAACGTCGAGCTCAGGTGATTAGAAAGGCGGGGGTTTTATCACTGTATCGCTTTCACCCGCTGCACGTGTTTTCCTGTGTAGATGAACAGCCGATTGCATTCATCGCTACACAGAATAATAACATTTGGGTTTTTTTAAATGGGAACTATATACCTCTTAGCAAAATGAACTGCTATATGCCTATGTCATTTTTAGCAGGGTGTTAATAAGTGTACAGGTGGGCCTTGTCACTGCTTTGGAAATAAACTAAGGTTTCTTTTGTCAAAGCTTTTAATAGGCTTTTGGGCTGGAAAAGTGCCAAGATGGTCACAGGATCACATGACTCAGAGGGCTACTGGGATTTAACAGTGTTTTTAAAGTTTAAAACAATAAAAATAGCTCCACAGTGTCATTTTTAATAGATATAAATGTGTGTTACACACAGACCCAGAAACTCCTTTCAGTAATGAACAAAGATCATCGTCATAGCTGACATTTCTGAAATGTTTGAGAAGTAAGTTCAAGGTCATGTTTGAATGCAAACATGTTACACATAGTAATTATCATGAGTTTGTTATATTTACTGGTACAGAGCATTCAGCGAGTCATGCATCAAGTAAACTAATGGTCTATTATTGAGCAAAGTTTAACATCAAGCTATGTGCTATGAATTTTAAAAGATTTTTTAATGTCAGACACAGCAATTGTAATGGGAAAACTATCTTGATTATGAAAGATTTACGAAAGGGGAGAAGAGGGGAGAGGGGAAGGAGAGTAGAGGGAAATGTTTTTTAAAAACCCAACAAAACAACCTTTTCTGAAAACATAGTGTTTAGGTCCTGTTTTGTACCTAACAGAATGGGAACTACTGAGATGATTCAAACCCTGTTATGCATATTAAAATCTTAAACTTCCCAAACCAGGTGAAACTCCCTCCTTTTCAGTTCCAAGCTTGTACATTTTGACCCCCTGTCAGACTGAAACTGCGCTGCTGAGAGTGTTCTCGGCCTCTCCAGGAGACCTCTGTGACTAATGCATAGGTCTCATCTCCTGACACAGGATCCCTTTGCTGGAGGCAGTTTCAGTATTAATCAGTCCATCGTTGCTATGGGCTACAACCTGCTAACAAAAACCTTGGACTTCTCACTGATTCATTGTGGTCACTGCTCTTATTTAACAAGGTTTTAATTTAAGCAACGTAATTGCCTACAAGATTTTTTTTAAGCAAAAGTTTTTTTGGCTGAAGATATTTAAAAAAAAATTTCCCTACTACTTGTTTCATATTTGCACTGTGCTAAAACTTTGGCTTGTTTTGTTCAAAAAAAAAATCCCTGGCAAAAAATTACTGATTTCATGGTGGGGACAAATCCTGGAGAACCATCCAGGAAGACACATTAATATCTACGCTGGGAGCTGCAGCCAGACCTGCAGACAAAGTGAATGGGAGTTGGGTTCAGGGCCACACTTGGTTAAGACATCTCTAAAAGCAATTCATCCACATGGATTTCATCACCCATTTGTGGTGCGGCCCTACCACACAAAGCTCCCAGGCTGAATTTCGCTTAAAAAGAGGAAATCAAGTTAAGTGCTTAACCAAAATGGCCTTGCTGTGGTTATTAGAGATAAGGGAAAGGGATAAGATTTGGACCTGAAGTCCTAGATCACACTGGAAGAATTAGGGATACAATTTAGCTGGCTCTACAAATGGGGCTCAGAAGGGAAGTGCAAATACAGCTGTGGGATCCTGCAGCTCCATGAAGGAATTAGACAAAATGTTAATTCCCAGCAAATAATCTTGAAAGGTATGATTCACCAAAGCATTTCATCACTGTTTGCTTGGGCAGGCACAGGCTGCTAAGAGGAATCCTCTAGAAATCACAGAAAAAGTTGTTATCCTCCAAATAAAGGGAGAAATGTATTTGCTACCCAAGAGATGCAAATGATATTTGATGCAATACATATTTTTGCACCCAATGATTGCTCATCTAGTGAAAGGATTTATTCTGGGTCAGTACCATCTTCATTATTTCCAAAACCCTGGGAAAGACCATTACAATCATTGTAACAGTCCCAGCCTTCTTCCTGTGACAGTTTTCATTGGCAGATCTCAACGTGCTTTACAAAAGAAGTCAAGGTCATTAACCCCATCTTACAAACAGGATAAATAAGGCACAAGGGGAGGGAGGGGGCAAGATCTCTCCTGAGGTCAAAGAAGGACTCAGACACAAGCAGGCACAGTTCCAGGCCAGTGATCAGCTGTGTAGGTTCCTAAGCTAACCTAAGCTAACAATTTTTAATAGTGCTAGAAGAACTTGTGTCTATTTATAAGCACTTCATTCTTCAAAGCCACTCCTGAGCACAGTGGCATAAATTACTATTTTTGAAACAGTGCATTCAAATCAGTGGTCATGACTGGAATTTATTTCTAAAGATATTGCGATACTTGGAGGTGTTGCGGAAAGCCTTTTTCAAGTTGCAGTTTCTGGAGCCATCAGAAAATAACAGGAACTCCATTTCATTTTTTTCAAAGAAAATTCTAGCCCTAGTTTATGAAATAATACTGGAAGATGTGAACTTGGGAGCCCTGAAAATAGGAATGAATTAAAAGGGTCCAATACATATGCACTTTTACTTATTTACTTACTTTTTATAAGACTTCCTGTCTCAGGAAACCTTGCTCATCATTTTTGATGACTCAGGACTAGCAATTGTATAGCTCCAGAGAGGAGTTTTTTGCTCTGGCTTTTGTATTTCTTATGGGAGACTCATGGAGGATCATGGATCTCGTAAATAAAAACATGCTGGGGACAGATTTCCTGGGGACCACACGTTTATGGTGACTGGAAGGGTTTCGGGTTTGAAAGGTGCAAGCCTTTCATTAGTGTATGTCCAGATTTCGATGTCAAACTCTGGTAACAAACCTGCCAAACAGCTCTGTGAGGTAAGGGAAGGGGGCTGGGAGGGAGCTGGGGTACGAGGCAAGGCCCTGCCAGGTGAATATCTCCGCTTTGAACAGTTAATCACAGCTTTGTCAGAGACAGAAGGCAAAAATCTAAGCAAGGATACAACTCTTCTGAAAACTAGTGGCCTCACTGTTAATTCTTAAATATAATCACCAATGCCATGCCTCTGAAAAGCTGTTTCTCTCATCCCTCACACTCAGCAAGGAGCATATCAATATGCTCTTCAGAGGACATGGATGGATAGCTTAATTCACTTTGCAAATCTATGGAAGCAACACTTTAGCACTTTGGCACAAACTGTCTCTGACATTGAAAATTAGTAAAGAAAAGAAGTGGTGAAAATGTCAGGAGCGGGAGGGCTTCATTTTTCTCTTGTTTAAAATGTCATCTGTTATCTGCAATCAATGCAAGGAGACAACTTCCCATACCATAATGATTTACAGTATGTTTATAGGCACAGATAGAAGTAATCACAGGGTTAGGCGAACGTCTCTTGGTGAATTCTTCAAGTGTCAGAAGTGCTTAGTTCTGCAGTTCTCTCTTCCCAAGAATGCAGGGGAGATCGGCACAGAGAGCTATGTGATTTCTGCATCTCTACACACAAGCCCATAAAATCTGTAGCCTATCTGCCCTCAGCTATGTATAAACATATCCCATGACCAGATGCCTATGACTTTTAAAAAAAATGTTGCGTTTAGCACTGAAGAAAAGGCAATAAATATTTTTCACTCTTTTCATATCTAAATAAATACGCATGAAAGGAAATACAGTCATGGTCTTGGTCCTAGATTTAATGTTTTAAACTTTCCATTGTTTGGAATTTCCTGTTTAATGCCTTGAAAATAAAACTTCCATTACTGATTTTTGTCCTTTCCCAGTGAGAACTCATTGTCCAAATCTTTTAAACGGTACTGAGATGAATGAGTCCCAGTTTATTCATTTCCTTTGTGTCCACCAGAATTTGGGATACTGTTGGATACAATATCTCCTCTGCCCCCAGAATTCCTGTTTAATATTCCTTAGCAACAGGACCTTGGATGTTTTGCCGGCTTTTGTGGCCATACAACTCCACAGACATCACGTGCTCTTTTCCACCCAATACTCTATGTGAAGTAGGCAAGTGTTGAAACTCACAGTTTATGGATGGTAAATTAAAATAAAAACAGCTCAGAATTTAATACTTCTGAGATTTTTTTAGTCTCAGACCC